>NC_132899.1:23193489-23493489 GCF_030463535.1 Salminus brasiliensis | reverse complement strand
AATAAAGCCAACCAAGCTGGTGACCTTTAATCAGATCAGCCTTTTCACTAATTCACTCACTAACTGAGCATGTGACTTGAAATGATTTTGCATATTCATGCTTGTTATGCTTATTATAAAACAGTGCTTTTATATTACTATTATATTATAGTATATATCCCATAGGAATGAATGAGGTGCAAGGGGTCATAATGCTACACATACACTAGTAACATCCGACCAGCCACTCAGGGTTTCACAGCAACCATGGCATACTATAACCACCATCTAGCAACTGCCAAGAAATACAATAGCAACTACCTGAATTACTATAGCACCCACCTAGCAACACTATAGCAACTACTTAACAACACCATAGTAACCACTTTTTTATAGCAGCAACCTAGCAAAAACAGTTTCACTCTAGTGACCACATAGCAACAGCCTAGCAACTGCCTGGAAGTGGGCACCACTTAAGCTGCGCAAATACACTATTAACACCAAACCAACCGAATGGGGTACCACAGCAACAATTTGGGATGCCAATATCCCAAGTTTCTATATCCATCACCTAGCAACCACTGAGCAACAAAGTAGCAGCCACCTGACATACCATAGCACATGCCTAGCAACCTTTTAGTAACACCATAGGAACCACCTAGCATTTACTAAACAACTCTAACACTTTTCTAATTTCCGCTTTTTTGTTTACAGTCTCCACACAGGATTTTAATAGTAACCACCTGGAATACCATAGCAACATTTAGTGACTATATAGCAAGTGTAAATAGAAACCACTTAAGCTGCACAAGCTCCTTTCTTGGGTCACAAAATAGAAATACACTAGTAACACCAAACCAGCCACTTGGGGTACCACAGCAACAACTTGGGATGCCATATCAATCACCTAGCAATCTTTTAGCAACACCATTGCAACCACCTAGCATCCGCTAAACAACTCGGAAGCAACTGCCTGGAATTGGGAACCACTTAAGCTTTGCAACTACCCTGCATTTCTTTCAGGAATTTCACCGTTTACAGTCTTTTACCCTCTTCGTTATATTAGCCGTGTAACGATGCACAAACATGACATTTTTCTGTCCAGTTTTGCAGAGCATGTGTCCACTGCAGCCTCAGCTTTCTGTTCTTGGCTGACCGAAGTGGAACCTCTGCTGTTGTGGTCCATCTACCTGAAGGTTGGACGTGATGTTCATTCAGAGATGCTTTTCCCTTATCAGAAATGCATTTCTGTCTGAGCAGGTGTACAGGTCTTCCTAATAAAGGGCTCCGCCAGTGCTTAGCCCCTATGTTTTTAGTCATGCTTCTGTTTATTACTGTGAATAAAAACATGCCATGATGAGTATGTGGTCTCATCAAACCCTCATGCCCATTTTTTGACTATCTGGAAACACTAGCTGTCTTTTAGACTGTGTGAACACTGCAGGGAGAATAGATCGATAACGATGATACACAATTTACATTTACTCTGTCAGATCAACTATATTAATGTTCTATATCACTAATTGGAACTTTTCCTTTCTCCTGGAGGAGAACCAAGGTCATGAGGTTGTAAGCTCTGTTTGTGGAAAGGATTTTGGCTGTGAATATTACTGTGAATATCACCAACAGCCTGGTGAACAAATCAGTCTGGGTTGTTGCATTATTCCGCCTGTCCACCGTGCCAACACGTCACTCCTGTGTATAAGGTTACCTCTCACATCCTTCTGTTTTCATCCACAGCTGTCACCTGAAGTCATTTAGAAAAAATGCAGTTTACCCCATTTACCTGTGAGGCTCTTTCAACTCCACGTCAAAAACGGATTACCCCGTATATAAACAGTGGCGCAGACAGATGCCCAGACTTGATGTTAAAAGTGCTTAGAATATCCTTAAAAAAAGAAGCCGGCGATGATAAGAAACATGCTATTACTGTGTCCTGAACAGCGGTGGCCTCCAGGTATTGAAATAATCCTCATTAGCACCTGGATCATTCAGACATATATGTAAATATCCACCTCTGAGTTATTCAGAGAGCACTGCATCCTTAATCTTCAGCAAAAAAACAGACCTCAAGGAAACGGTTGTTAATCAGAAACGGAATAATTGGATTTTTGCCTCTCTTCTACATAAACACTCATAATGTATTTAAAGAAAAAAATATTCCGCAAAGGAGTCATCATTGTCAGTTTTGGCACAATTATTTCTGGACAAAAATCCAATTATGAAACGCTGGGGAAAAAAAGGTAACGAAAGGGAGGAGGGGGGGAGAAAAAAACTGTTGACTAAATTGGCTGTTTATGTTTATGATATGGCTGCTATTACTGTTGCACATCACTGATTTCCCAATTTCCCCTCTCAATTCTGTTTACTTAGCCCTAAGCTCTTAATTCCACCAATGTCACATTGGTGCCTTATAATGCAACAAAGTTGTGGGTGGTGGGTGGGGGGTGGGAACACCTCAGAAAACCAAGTTTGCGGTTTTTGGTGTGAATAGATACATTACGAGTACTGAACCACCCTTGTTTACGTATTCAATCAAATGAAAAGGCCAAAATAGCATCAAATGAGCACTGAATTTGAACTCTACACTAAAGCTAACAGCTTAATGTGTTCTTTCTAAAAGGGCTGTAATACATTATTCTAAACTAATAATAATGAATAAAAAATAAATCAATAATTATGAATAATCTAAAAAAGAATGAATAATAGTGGAACTTAGTGGAAGATAGTGGAACTTGATGCTGTAGAGAACCATTTCTTCAAATAAACATTAAATTGTTTTCTTATCAAGTACTCTTCCCTCAAGGGTTCTTCAGTAAAGGTAAGAACCTTAGAGTTTTCTGTATGAGGGGAAAGCTGTGAATGGGTGTTTAAAGAACCTTTTAAAATGGTTCTATACAGAATTGAAAACAGGGTTCCTTCCCTCACAATAATAGTAAAATAAAAGGCTCTTCATACATGAAACATACATGAATGTTTTTTTTTGTCAAACACTCTTAAAGAGGGTCCTTTTAAGGGTTTCTCAGTAAAACCAATGGTTCTTTACCTGATTCGAGGGTTACGGGATGGAAACTCTTGTAGATGGTTCTTTAAAGGTCCTTAAAAATGATTCTACGTAGTACTAAAAAAGGGGTTCTCGAAATATTAGTTGAACCATTACGCAACGCCTATTGCATACACTCTTAAAAAATGCCTTCCTCAAGGGTTCTTCAGCAATTCAGTAATTATCCATAGACCTCAAATGGTTCTTTGCCCAGTTTAATGTTTTTTTGTGTATGATTGAGAAACTCTTTATTCTATAAAGTGCTGAAAAAAGGATTCTTCCATTCAAAATAATAGTTGGACCCCAATGCAAGACTTATTGTTACCATCAGACTCTCTTCCAAAACAACTTCCATTGGTTCTTCAGCAAGCTCACTGGTTCTACATAGAACTCAAAGAATCGTCTTGGTTCTTTGCCTGGTTAAATAGTTCTTCTGTATGATGGAGAAACTGAAGAACCTTTAAAAAAAAAACAAGGGTTTTATTTCTGGAACCGTGTTCAGCACTTACTGTCGCCATTAAGCACTCTTTCAAAGGGCTTCTTGGAAGGGTTATTCAGAAAAACCAGTGGTTTAATGGTTCCTCTGTATGAAATGGTTCTATAAAGTACTGAAAATTGGGTTTTTCTAATTAAATTAACAGTGAGATCCTTATGGAAAACTTACTATCACCACCAAATCCTCTTTAAAAGGGCTTCTTCAAGGGTTATTTAGTAAAGCCAATGTTTCTTTTTTTATACAGCTCCAATAACTGTTTGCCTGGTTTAATGGTTCTTCTGTATGATGTGAGATCCTTGTGGAATACTTACTGTCGCCGTTAAGCACTCTTTCAAAGGGGTTCTTCGAAGGGTTATTCAGAAAAAACAATGGTTTAATGGTTCTTCTGTATGATGGATAAACTGTTTTTGAGGGTTTGGTTAAAGAACCTTAAAAATGGTTCTATAAATGTAAAATTCACAGTGTGATCCTTATGGAACACCTACTGTTGCCACTAATTTCTCTTAAAAAGGTGTTCCTCAAAGGTTCTTCAGTAAAAGCAATGTTTTTTTGTACTTATAGAACTTAAAGAACCATTTGAATGCTTATGTGGTTTTCTGTAGGCTGGAGAAGCTGTTGTGTTTGGTTCTTTAAAGAGAATCTTCTCAAAATGGTTCCACTGTGAAGAGCCTGTATTTTAGTACAACGTGGAAACCAGTGCTAAGACTGTGCAGGAGAACCAGCTCTTTGAGTTGTAATGGTGCTGTGCAAGCCTTTACTAAAGAACCCTTGCAGAACCCCCTTTCTTTAAGGGTGAAGGGGACGTCGGGCTGGTGGCTCTGGTCTTTTGTGTTCTCTCCGGTGTTTAAGCGCGGGCCTTGGAGCACTTTATGCTAAGTTAATTTACCCAAATATATCCACACCACAGCCCACAACATCAACAGCTCTGTTAATAGAAACCTGCTGATCCATAACAGTTCTGGCGCTCGGCGTGCGCTTGGGGTAGTGGGTGGAAAGATGGGGAGTGGGGGGTCTGGGATGTGGGGGGTGCAGTGCAATATTAACGTTAATATCAATGATCGATCAGAGGATTTGCAAGCCGGCATAAGGCATTTAATTATAATTGCGTCGGGAGTGGTGTTGTAGTGGCAGCAGGATTTGAATAAGGTCACATCTCCGGCTAACCTTGCAAGTGTAATGCTATATTAAATGCCACTCATGTTAAGTGCGTGGAAAACCCTGGTGATGTAGTCACAGCGTAATATTAAAGGTTAAATTGAAAAATGTCCCCTCTGCAGCACAAACGCACGCCATGATTGATACACCTTAGAAGGAAAATAAATGTTAACAGGCTTCCATTTTAAACTCCCACCTTTATGAATGAGACACGTTCTAATGGAGGCTTGGGATCAAATTGAGAGTGACTCGATTTCAGACGAGCGGGAAAAGGTCAGTCAGAGAGATTAGCGGGACTCGGAGAAGGTTAGGCTGCGCCGGGCTGGCAGCATGTTAATCACCGTGTCACTGAAATATAGACTCCTGAAATACAAAGAATGACACAGTTTTAATCTTTCCCATGAACTGTATTGACACCTCCGCTGTAATGAGCTGGACAGGACGTGGTGGTGATCAGCTGCTTATTGAACAGTGGAAAGCTGCTCATTAGGCTCGTTTCTGCAGTTGATGTGTTGAGTGTTCATTTGCCTGTGTACAGTAGATTTCTACAGTGGTCAAATGAAAAAGCATAAATAAACAAAACTAATAAATGTAAATATATAAAGTATAATATAATCATGTTGAATATTAATTATTAAATTGCTCACAGCTGAGTTTTTATTCCATAAGATAATGCTAATAGCATACAGAAACCCAGAACCCTGTCAGACCTAATATCTCACACTCAAAAATCTAGTTTTCCTAAACTGCAGTTGGTTTGGACAAAGGTAGGTAAGTAAAGGTAGGTTCTAGGTCTAATATTTATCAGGTGTTTATCAGAACCTTTCTCTTATGCTGAGGTTCTTTAATATTTAAACTCTAAATGGGTTCTTTCGGGCTTCTTTCAGTATAATAGTGGAACATTTATTGTTGCTATGTAGGAAAAAAAGGTTCTTCAAATAAACAAAGTTACTTAGAGGTTCCATCAAACACTCTTACAAAGAGTTCTTTAGCCAAGGTAATGGTTCTATATATTTGAGTTCTTTGCATGTTTTGTTTTCCCAATTTTTAATTTTCCCAAAAACAGTCCTAAATTCTGGTGTCAGTTAATGAAACAAGACTTTAATTTAGGGAAATTCGGGACTACAAGATTCTCACAGGTGCCGTGCCCTGTATATGAGGCCAGTAAGTAAACTTTTAAAAAAGATCAGAGCCCAGTTTCCACAATACATCTTGGTGCTAAGATCATCTTAACTGGTAGAGAAACATCTTTGTGCTAAAATGCTTTTGGGAGATCAGCATCTTAACACTGAAAAATTCAAATCAAAGGATTCTTTGAGGAACGCTGTAGAACTGTCATATTTCCTTATAGAGGTGGAAAATTCAGGCCCACAAAGCTAAAATCCGCCCCAGGTTTTTTTTTACCGCTGCAGCAGAGCTGCCCAGGCAGTTGGAACAAAACCCTGGGGTGGATTTTTACATTTCAGGGCCTGAATTTTCCATGGTGTAAAGATCATCTTGGCTGCAGCAGAGCTAGGCCCGCTGGCCCTGTAGGCCCAAACAAAAGCCTGGGGCGAATTTCTATTTTCTGGACTTTAATTTTCCAAGATCAACTTGGCACCCGTTTGGAACAGAATCCTAAGGCAGGTTTTTTACTTTCTGGGCCTGATTTTCTATTTCTATGTGGTTCCCTCAACAACCAAAAGTAACCATTTGCTATCAATTTGTAGGTTCTTCCCAGGATCATTGCATGGTGTAAAACATCCTCCAATTAAAAAAACGTTGCTCAACATCTCACATCTCTTTTATAAAACTGATGTTCTTCAAAGAACTATCCAATGAAAGGCTCTTTAGGGCACTAAACGTGGTTCTTCTATGGCCCCTTTTGGCACCTTTATTGTTAGAAGAGTACATACACACATCTTGTCCAATCAGAGGTACATTCATAATGACCGCAACACGCTCACACTGTACTGTCCGGTATTGCACAAAAAAATGACCTTACGTTCTCCTATCCTACTGACTGACCAAAAGATTAACAATGCATTCCTGTTACATTTTACAGTGAAGGTTTACTCATTCAGCCCAGATCTGTAGCAGGAAGACATATGCAGTGTGTGTGTGTGTGTGTGTGTGTGTGTGTGTGTAGATCCTCGTACACAGCTTCAGTCCTGAATGTCTTCTGAACGTCCCTTTTGTGGAGCTACAGAAGCATTTAGGTGATTTAGGGGATCTGGGAAGAGCGCGAAAGTTGTGGAGTAGAGGAGTTTGTCGTCGCCAAGAGCAACATGTGCTCTGTCCATAAATGACTGGCATAGATCAGAGTGTCGGGGGGAAATGATACATAAGATAAACAGCAAAAACGCATAAACAGTGCAGTCACTCAGCGTTTCCTGTAAGCAGTGGAGTGAAACGCTGAATACACAAACTCCGCAGTCCTGTTAGCACACTCTCCAGAGCGCGCCGGCCACAGCATGAGAAACACCAACACAAAACAAACAAAAACCACAGGCCAGGTTCTGCTGCCCTCTTCTAAAAGCTTAAATGGGTCTCGGTTCGGACACAGGGCAGGCTCTTTAAATTCCAAAAAGATTCTACATAATCTAATTTCTAAAAAAAGGTTCTTTAAGAAACATCAGTTGAAAGGGAACCAAATGTGGTGCTTCTATACATCCAATGAACTTATTTTTGGCAACTTCATTTTTAACAGTATTGGTAAAAGCTGGACTGGACTGAACTAAACTGAACTGGAATTGAATGTAATTAACCAAACTGATTTAAAATTGAATAAACTGAATTAACTGAACTGAACTGAACTGGAATGAACTGGAATGAACTGGAACTGAGTGAAATAAACTGAACCGAATTAAACTGAAACGAACTGGAATGAACTGGAATTGAGCGAAATAAACTTAACTGAACTAAACTGGAATAAACTGGAATTAAGTGAAATAAACTGAACTGAACTAAACTGGATTGGAATGTAATTTAATTAACTGAATTTAAATTTGGAATTGAATTAAATGAACTGAATTGAATGAAATTAACTGGGCTATAATTCAGTTAACTGAACTGAAATGGAATTAAATTAAATCTGAAAACTGATTTGAAATTGAATTAACTGAACTGAACTGGAATGAACTGGAATTGAGTGAAATAAACTGAACTGAACTAACTGGATTGGAATGTAATTTAATTAACTGAACTTAAATTTGGAATTGAATGAAATTAACTAAACTGAACTGAAATTGAATTAAATGAATTGGAATTGAGTAAAATTAACTGAACTGAACTGGAAATTAACGAACTAAACTGAAATTGAATAGATTGAAATGAACTGAACTGGAACTGAATAAAATGAACTGGACTGTAATTTAATTAACTAAACTGAACTGCAATTGAATTAAATGAACTAGAATTGAGTGACATGAACTGAACTAAACTGAAAATGAACTGAACTGAACTGGAATTGAATTAAATGAACTGAACTAATTTGAAATTTGAATAAAGTAAAAACTAAGTGGAATTATGCCATAACAGAATTTTAGGAGAGGGGCCATGCCCCAAACCTACCTCTCCTCTTGATCCTTTTACCCTTTATATACCCTGCACCTCACAACTTCACACCCACCTCCTCCCCATGTCCTCCTTTTCTTCCATCACTCACCACAGGGGGGTCCCAGTATCACCTGCTGGCCACAGAAAAGCCGTTCCGAACTCCAAGCCTAAGTACTGCAGAATCAGCTCTCTCATTCTACCTCAGGGCTTGATCCGCACTAGCAGGAGTGTACACCTTTTAAACAAAGGTACTTTAGTAAAGATGATAGTGAAAAACCAGCTGGAAGCTTAAAGGTTCTTCTCTGTGACAGAAAACCTATTGGAGCTGGTTCTGTATAGTAAGAAAAGGGGTTCCACTACATGCAGAGTCCAGGAACCCTTTGTCTTTAGACTTTGGGCTTAAGAACGTGTCCACACTGAATGCCTTTTTACATTTATCATGTTTCAGGCTGACTGAATGTATTTGCCCAACTGACTCTTTAGACTTCTAAGGTAATTCTACTAATCTTCTGCATCATTAAGATGTAAACAAAGGTGCTGTAAATACAGAGGGTTGACTCCGAGATTCAAACTTCTGGTGTCACTCTGGTGTCATGTCCAGGAACAAGGACAGATGAAACCAAGATTAAAAGGCATCTGTCATCTGTCAAACATGGTGGAGGCACTGTTATGGCATGAGCATGTAAGGCTGGTAATGGAACTGGGTCAGTGGTGTTTATTGATGATGTGGCTGCTGATCTAAGCATCAGGATGAATTCTGAAGTGTATGGAGCTAAACCTTCTGCTTGGATTTAGTTCAATTCAGAGAAATTGGTAAGCTGTTGCTTCACAGTGCAGATGGAGAATGACCCAAAACATACCAGGAGAGCAAAGACATGGTAGAACAGGAGCTTCTGAAGACATTGAATGTTCCTAAATGTCAGAGTCAGTAACCTGAACTCAACCCAATAGAACATTGAGGAGCTTTTCACCTAATGAAGACAAACAAGCAGCAACTGAAGTAAAAGCCTGGACAAAAATCTTAATGAAGGAAACTTTGGTCATGTCCATGGCTTCCAGACTTTAGTTTGTCCAATTACTTTTGAGTCTGTGAAAATGACACTAGTTCCTGAACAGTCAAGCCCCTTGAATTAAAACTGTAAGCTTCAACCACATCTTAATTGCTTAAATTTCAAATCCTCTGAGGTGGTGTAAAGAGGCGAAAATCACAGACATTGTGTCACTGTCCAAATACTTTTGGGCCTGACTCTATGTATGTTGTGACACCTGGTTCCTATCACCACATTAGAGTTCCTAGGATTCTCCAAACCACTCTGAATCGCTTTGTTTACATCTCAATAATTGAACTATGCAGCAATTTTGAAAAAATGGTGGACTTCCCCTTTCAGAGATTAAGTAGTCTTGATGAGCCACACTAAGACCCATTTGTGCTTATCCTTACTGCAGATCTGCAAGTTTACCCCTATAGTCTGGAGTAAGGAGTGACCTGTTTATGTGGATAAACAGAACCAATGACTAGAAATGCAGATGATATTAATAATCATTATTAGACCGTGTGCCACTAAGACAGCTGCCAGTCTACGGCAGCTTCTTGTTTGAGTTATTTTCCTTTGCGAGAAACGGTGAGGAACCGTCCACAGTTACAGAACTGTCCCAGTACACTCAGACACGCCTGCCAGAAAAGTTCCTTCTTAGACGTCTCGGAACTGGGACCCCTCGTGTCCTGCTGCTCTGATGTCTATCGCAGTGTGTGAGCGAGTGTTAAAGGGTCCAGAAGTGCAGGTTGAGCTGCTGTGGCTCCAAGTGGTGGATGACGGCTCCTGCGGGGCCACTGTGTGGGGGTCTGAAGCCCGGGGAAGGGTCCGGAGTGGACAGGATGTAGTCAATGCTGAATTTGATCTCAGGCTCAGGCTTGCTGAGTGGTGGGTTGCCATGAGCGACCCTGTGGTTCGATGTCTCTGGGCAGAATGAGTTGGGGTCAAGGGAGCGCCCAGATGTGCTCTGAGGAGCGTCCATGGGCCCGAAGGCTTCGGCCGGCTCTCTGAAGCCCAGCTTTATGTTGCGGCGGCGACGGCGGCGGCGGAAGTTGCCGTTTTCGAACAGGTCCAGCATGGACTCGCAGCCTGTGGCGAAAGTCCAGTAATTGCCCTTTCCCTTCTCGTTCCCCTCAGTGCGCGGAACCTGAGGAGAACAAACAGCAGCAGGTTTCCCACCATGCGAAAAATCTCCGACTTTAGTTCTAATGGAATTGCAGTGGACCTGAAAAAAAGGCTGTGAAGGTGCTCAGTCAGCATGACTGTCCACTCTTAAGAAGAAAAGGTTCCTAAGAGGTTCTTGGCTCTGAAAAACCCTGAATTGTCGTTGGACTTGTGGAGGTTCTGACTTAAAGGTGTCATTTGCAGTTTTCTTGGATGACGCTGACACTAAAAGGTTCTTTAGGGAATCAAAAGGGATTCTCCTTTGACATCACCTCAAAGAACCCTTCTAGCACTTTGATATCATCACTGTCACGCCAGAACCTTGCGTCTCCAAGGTGGCAACTTTACAGAAGGAGGGAAAACCCTCTTGTTTAATGGAAATCAATGTAAGAAGATTTTATTCCAAGTCATTTTGGAGCATTTCTATTGGTCCTTTTATCATCAGATTCTGATACGATATAAAGATCAAGTGCCAGATTTACATTATGTCAAAAAGCCAAAACAGCAAAGATAGAGATAAAGGATTTTTGTGTGACAGTTACGAAATATAATGTTTAAATTACTGTATAAACACACTGAATTGAGTTAAGCTGAGTTGAATAGAATTAAATTGAATTGAACTGTAATTGATTTGGTCTGGTGTGTTACTCTACTCATATGGCTAGTCGAAAGTGTCAGGAGCTCAGACTATTAAGAAAATCAACAAAACACCACCTCCTTCATCACACAGGAGCAAGTAGTTTAACTGGAGAGTGAAACCAGTAAAACCAGTGAAGCATTGCTCCAGTTACACTGCATATGTCAGCGTGAGCCTCTGAGTCAGTGTGTTTGGACGGGTTTGTGCATCTTACCTTTATGAAGCAGCTGTTGAGAGAGAGGTTGTGGCGGATGGAGTTCTGCCACGCTCTCTGGTTGGATCTGTAGTACGGGAATCTTTTCATGATGAACTCGTAGATTCCTGAGAGAGTAACCTTGTTCTCTGGACTCTGCTGTATGGCCATGGCTATCAGAGCTATATAACTGAGAGAGAGAGCAGTGTTATTAACAGTGAAGCACCTTGTGCTCCTGGTGTATTCGCAGTGAGCAGTGATGACAGTGGGAACAGTGATCACACACACAGTAGATTACTATAATAATAATCGTATGGTCAGTAGATTAGTGTAATGTAAAATGTTGGGTGAATGTTGACTAGTGGTGTCACTGCTCACACTGGCGCTGACACAGCAGGACTTTAATAAAAGTAGAAGAAGTACAGCAGCACATGCTTTACTCTTTCTACTGGTAGAGAAAAGCAGTTGTTCTGGTATAGAAATACATTTTCTGTGCTTTAACAGTGACAGCAACAATCACAACAATAGTTACACTTATTGTAACCTTAACAATTGTAAATAATAATATTAATAATATCGAACGTAATGCAAATAAGCATTCCTTGCATTGTATTGTAAATTATTTGTCTTTATAATGTATAATTGATTAAAATTTTATTTTTAATGATTTCTTATTTATTCCTCTCTTTTTATTTATTCTTCTGTTTCTACCTAATATTATCATTTTTCCTTCTTATTGTTATTATTGTTATAATATGTAGTAATAATAATTTGAATAATTGTTGTAGTAGTAGCAAAAATAACAAAATAACAAACATAATTATATTTGTATTATTATTGTTATTATTATTATTTGTATAAGTTACACATCCTTCATATAATCATTTATAGTATTATTATTACAACAACAACAATAATAATAATGTAATACATTTCTTAATTAACAAGAAATACATTAATTAGCTTGTTAGCATTCTGTATACATATAATTTTAATGACTATTTTTTTATAATTAATAATAATACTAATGAATAATTTCTATTATTATTGTTATACTTATTAGAAATATACATTTCAAATATTACTTTAGTAGTTAGTAGTGAATAATATTGTTGATTTATTTTGAATTAATTTATTTTAATGGTATATTTTAAAACTACTGCTACTACTACTACTACTACAAATAATAATAATAATAATTTTTAATTATTATTATAATAATAAAACAATAATAAGTACTTTTAAATCATTATTATTGTTATTATTTTTTATTGTTGTTACTGTTGTTAGTGGTAGGAGTGTCACTAATTATTGATTATTACATTTAGGTTATTTAACCATAATTAAACAGTATATATAATATATATATAATTTGATGTAATTAAACCCACAGCTGAGAATGGAAGCATACCTGTACGCAGGTCGACACACCTTCTTCCCCTCATCGCTGCCACAGGACGGGTAACCATCTCCATCATAGTTAAAGCAGTTGTAGGGATACTGCGAGTTGTCAAACATTGCTGAAGGTCCAGGTTGGCTGTTGTGTTCAACACACTACAGACTGTAACTGAAAGCAAAGGCTGTCAGATCAGTGAACGGAGCTCAGCGCAGTTGAGGAATGAGAGGAAGTGTTGGTGGAGGAGTTGAGGAGTGGAAGCCCCCCTCTGCTGCTGCTGCTGCTGCTGCTGCTCTGATGCTGGAAGAGGCTCGGCCAGTGTGCGTGTGCGTGTGTGCACGCCTGAACCCTGGGCGGGATCACTAAAGCACTCCCTCATTCACCCTTTGATTCTGGGTGGTCCGGGCCCACTCGGCACTGGATGTTTTTGCTTCGTAATGTTTCTTTTTATAGCTTAATCTGCTTAATAATCGCTGGACGAGAAATCAAACATTAACAAACATGCTTGTTGGTGAATCAGTCTTAACTCTTTGAGGTTGTTTTGGTTTCTGCCTTTCCGCAGCGTTTGTGCGTCCTCCGTCCCGTATCTCTCAGCAACAAATTGAGTCGAGTAGATGTAATCTATAATGCTGTATAATGGCCAGAAATTGGGCTGCCGTGACTAAAAGGGGGAAGTGTGGACTACTGTCAGCTGCAGAGAGCGCGGCAAACAGCCTGCGGGGCGAGGTGTGTGTGCGTGTGCATGAGTGTGTGTGTGTGGCCTCTGATCTTGCAGATAATGCTGCTACTGCCCTGGCCAGCGAACATGCCACACAGGCGTTCACACATCCAGACGTTCTTTGTGTTTTCTTCTGAATTTTCTTCGGAGTTCACGCCGAACATCGTGAGACTGTAATGATATGTATGTCAATTCTGTATGAATCCAGTAAATTCAGCGCATTAGTTTTCTCACAGCCTGAGCAATGCTGGTGTTCCCGATCACACAGCTCTTTTTGAGTGTAACCGTTGGCCTCTGATAGAGATAAAAGCACCTCCAGTCTGGAATCCTCTGGCATATTATTGAACGAGATGCTAAGAAAGTGCAAGAACCTGTGGAGCTCATGTGGCTCACTCTGGTCCTAAGTGCACGCAGAGTGCGATCTGATAAGATTCCCGCCGGACTTCCAGTGCATTCCCATGACTCCCCCTTCCTCCGCTGGCCCGTCTGCTCTTTGCCTCATTCCGGCAGGGCTATTAGTGCTCCCTGTCCCCCTAGACTGCCTCTGCAGTTTCCGTCCACCGCTTGGGCCCTGAACAGCTCCTGTTGGGTCTCGGTCTGCAGTCACAGGCTTGTTCCCTGCAGCGATGAGGGAGGCCATGTGAAGGTCATCACAGTAACGTAGTCTAAACATCACTAGAACGAGCTCAAAAACTCAGTAAGGGCCTAATGGGGTTCTCTCGGACACAGCAGTAGCTGAACTGGGGGCAAATTGCCCCAAATGGTAGCAACTGTTACCATGGTTACCATTGTTTCCCTCTTCTTTTTGTGGATTTTCACGCCAGTTTTCGCGCCACTTTAGTCGTTTCTAATTCCCACCCACTTGCTGGGACTCCTCCATCACACAATGCTACCAGTGAGAGGAGGGTGAAGGTTGGCATGTGCTTCTTTTGAGCTGCATGAAGCCAGACTACAGACTACCCCTTCTTTTCAATTCAGCGTCACAGACTGCAGCCCTTGGAGGAGAGTGTTAACGGCCAGTTCCGTTACACCAGCTAGCAGACGCTGGTGCTAGCATGGTGCTAAGGGGTGAAGGGAAGGCCAATCCTATCCAACCCTAAAAAAGTAAGGCTGGACTTCCAGCCACAGTTAGCTATAGCATCACCGGAATCAAACCGGAGGTTTTCAGATGTTAGGGCCAACACTTAGATAGCTGTGTCACTGGAGAGCTGCTACCGTTGTTTCTGTTGTTACAATTTTACTGTTGTTACTATGGTTACCACTATTCCTACTATTCCTGTTACTGTTGTTCCCACTGTTACAGTTGTTACTGTTACTCCCATGGTTACCCCTGTTCCTAACTCTTTCTGTTGGTACCATGGTTACCACTATTCCTACTCTTTCTGTTGTTACGTTGGTCCCACAGTTACTATTCTCATCATGGTTACCACTGTTCCTACTCTTTTAGTTGTTACCATAGTTCCCACTGCTACTATTGTTACCATGGTTACCACTATTCCTTTACTTTCTGTTGTTTCTGTTGTTCCCACTGTAACTTTTTTTTTTTTTTTTACAACAGAAAGAGTTGGAATAGTGGTAACCATGGTAACAGCAGTAACATTGGGAATAACGGTAACCGGTAACCATGGTTACCACTATTCCAACTCTTTCTGTTGATACCGTTGTTCCCACTGTTTCTATTTTTTCTGTTGTTCTTATTGTTCTTACTCTTACTGTTGTTCCCATCGTTACTGCTGTTACAAGTGTTACCATGGTTAACTGTAAGCAAACTTACAGTTTAATACAGTTCTAGAGGGAGGTGAATGTAATTTTAGGAATCTTGCCCAATAGCCTGGCGTTTTTACCCAGGTGGGTGATGAAAGCCCAGTTTTCCAAATGTAGTGGAGTGCAGCAGTGCCCGCATGCAAAACCCATCACAAAGGACCAACCTCTATTAATGTACAAGCGAATACCCAACCAAAGAATCGCTGTGTTGCTTGGCAGCTTTGGCCTACCATTAAAAAACTGCATGGAATTATTAGTTGCTTGTTTATAATATATTTTATACAGTGTTTCGCATCATGCCTAACATCATTTCCTGTGTGGTCAGATCACTGTAACATGCAGCCTAAGGCTGCGGTTAGGCGGTAAAGCACATTCTCCTCCAAAAGTCATTACATCCTATGGCAGAAGGCACATTCAGTGGACACCACTCGTTCCACCGTGGATCCCAGCAGATCGTGTTGGGAAAATATATATTTTTAAAATCTGCTCAAAGACAAATATTAATGCCCTCGCATGTATTCCGCTCTCTACATCACTATCACTGAGGCACATTCTCTGCCTCTGAAAGCATCTGTCCACTTAGCGTGAAGTGTGATGTGATGTTGAACATAACACCACCTTCAAAAGATAAGATCTGCTCTGCTCAAGCTCTTCTTAGTAAAACTTGTTTGTTGCATTTGGGAATGCAGCCTTACATGGCTCACTCCTTCTTTAGCTGTAAATATCCTTTTGGATGAACAACTATCCAGACATAACACATGACTCATGCTCTGACACGTAACCTATTATTTTTAATAGTGGGGAAAACCTTTTTGCCCTAAACGTTCACGGATTCTGTACTTCTTCAAGCCTTCTGGTGTCTTATAATGTACTTAAAGAGCACCATCTTGATTACAGTCTCCCAGGAGACCAGGACCCATTTCAAAACAACTGCCTCAGACAGTTTATTTTTAGCTGCTTGTAAACGAAGGGTTCGCTAGCTTTTGTTTTCTTTCTCTCGCAAAACTGTAAACAACGTTAAAGAGGTGGCAATTGTGAAATCATGTCATTCTAAGATCAGTCCAATCACAGTATACTGTAGTACATGAGGATGTGCTGCAATGTTCAATTTATTGCACTTGGACAAGAAAAAAGAAACCCTCCACTGAAACAGTACAAGAAAAAAAGCAGGTATGTGGAACATCTCTAAAGTTAATATGTATGTGGAAATTCTCAGTGAACTCAATATGAAAACTGTAAAACAATATACAGAGAATGTAGCAAGTTGCCATAATTTGGTGATTCATTTTCATCTCTTAGTCCCTCTTAACCCCTTTATTCAGAACCCGAATATTCAAGTATTTCTATAATTGCACAGGCAATGGATTCACATAGTATTTACAGGTCTTTTTTTCTTCAGCAGTTACTGAAATATGCTCTAGTGCAGTTTAAACTCTTGCTAGCTTTTTACATTAGCGCCCACATTTTGTCCTCACCCGGAAATAACAATATTAATAATAATAAAAAAACAGACCCCAAATCTCGGATATAACAGTAATTTAAAGCTGTAAATGAAATGTGATCATATGTAAACTGAATGTAAATAATATTGGCAAATAAGCAGTAAGTAAAAATAATATGTTTGGAATTGTAAAAAGTGCTCCAATTGGCTAGTGTGTGCTTAGATAAATGAGGGAAGAGCCGTATGTCCACCCAGTCTAACCTCCAGTCAACATAAACCTCACAGCCTGCTTAATTACCACAATGTAAGACAGTTACAGTCATGTAAGCCATGACACGTTTGGTTATTTAGTCTTCATTTGAACAATATTAAAAGATGAAGGTAATATAACTAAACTAAAAAAAAATTGAAATGTCTTAAACCCTGCGCCCTAATAGCTAGTATTTTCCCCTTTGGCTGTAATAAACCTCAGTTTGATGTTTCCAATAACCATCTACCAGTCTCTGACACTGACTGGGAGAAAGCAGAATTCTTTCAACTGTGTGACATCTAAAGAGATTTCCTGAAGGGCTGCACAATATTGGGAAAAACTAACATTGTGAATTTGTTGTTCTATGATATTTATTGCAATATTCTAAAATAGAGAAGTCAATGATCCTACATGCTGTGACATTAATAGTGCACTCTGTGTATAAAGATTGGAGTAAATAAGTGATATTGGGCAGATATAATCTGCTCTGCTATATATGTAATGGGGAATGACAACAGTGCAACATGTTCTCTTGTATCAAACAAGTTGTAGCTTGATTGATTTAATTTATAGTTTATTTTAATTTGCCTTCCATACACGTCCTGCGATGTGACTATTGCACATTGTTGACAATGCTAAAACAAAGCCCAAATTTCTTACAAGCAAATTACCTCACATTTCAGTAGGACTTAGATCCGGGCTTTGACCTGGCCATTCCAGAACTCTTTCTTTCTTTTTTGTAGCCAGTCCTTGGTGAATTTAATAAAATGTCTTGGGTCATTGTCATGTTGCATGGCCCCACTCTACTTCAGCTTTAGTTTTTGGGCAGATGGTCTAAAATTTTCCTCAAGAGCCCTCTGATACAATAAGCCATGACATAACCATCGCTAGGATTTTTTTGACATCAAGGCTTTCCTTCTTACACACCTTTTAAAATCAAACTTGCATTTTTCCAGTTGTATTAGTTACTAGTATATTACCTCCATCTCTCAATATTGTTCAAAAGATCAAATGTCCAGATGTTTAAATGACTGTATTCTTTTTGTTCTGAAGGCAAAGGAAGGTGATCTATTCAAGTATTGGCTAATATTAATGGGGTAATTCATTATTGTGTGTGCTGTTTGTTAACTCAAGCTGTTCTATAATAATATACCAAATATTCACAATTTTAGGCCAACTCTAAAATGGTTCAGTTAATTAAAGGTACAGTTTGCATTAATGTGATTTACTGATATTATGAAGCAAGAGTTTCTTAAACTTTTATGGCAGGAATGTATTTAGTACACAAAACTGTCACTTTTCTACTTGCTATCACAAATACTGCAACTCGATTATGGTTTTTTTTTTTGCTTGGAATCCATCTCTGCGCTGCCTGTACTGATTTGAGAAGTTTGGTAAACCACCTTTATCGGAATAAATATGAAACTCAAAATAAATAATTTCAGGGCAGCTGGCAACGTATACATGATGGAGCTAACCTGCACTCCACTTAAAGCTGTTTGTCTTATAAAAAAAAATAAAAGAAAGAGAAGAAATATGTTAAATGCACAGTTCCTCTTTGCCATCTGTGCCGCAAAATCATTGCAAGCCGATCCAAAATTCTCCAGCAAACTCCAGCACTCTCATGTTGCCAGTTTCAACTGTTTCTACTGACTAGAGACTGACTCAAGAACCGCATAAATTGAAAAGGACATTCTAGAACAGTGTGAATGGAGTAGAACATTCTAGATAATTCTAGAACATTTTACAATCTCCCACCATTCACACACCCTCAGGTATTGCACACCATCCCAGTGTGTGGGTTTGTTGAAGAAGGTTGAGTCGTGAGCTCTGGCCTTTCAAGAGCAAAGATAAAAAAAAGACTGCCTATGATATTAAGACACATAAGTCCACATATTCAGACAGCGATATATATGTCGTCCATGTCGCCTGTACGTGTGTGTGTGTTGAGGTTTAACACCCACGGTCCACTGGTTGAGTCTTTGGAATTCACTGAATTCAGAACAAGTCATCATCAAGAGTTTCTCTTGCAAGACGTTCGTGGTTGTACTGAGCTGCGGTGGGACTTGTGGAAGGGGCCCTTGGAGGGCAGCCTGCTACCTCCAGGGCTACTACCTCCTTGGGGCCGAAGCCATGTCCGTGCCTTCCGAGGCTAGGTCGTCCTCTACCACGCTGCTGTAGCCCTCCTTCTCGATGCAATCGGCTAGGACCTGCAGGACCAGGCGCAAGCGGCGGTCCATGGCCTCCAGGTGGGGCTGGATGAGGATGGGAGCGAGCGAGTCCCTCTGAAGTGACTCCTCCATTAAAGCACTCAGCTTATACTCCTCTTTAGCCAACAGCTGCAGTCGCAAGTGGGTGGACTTCTTCACTCTGTAAAAAGGAGAGTGGTGGATTACAGTTAACGCTGTTCTGTGTGTGTGTGTTTGGTCATCAAGAACATAGCAGTGACCTATTTGTCAAGTCTGACCTCATTATATTAACTATGAAAATGACCTTGTTGAAAAATCTACTCTGCTCCTGTTCTTGTTAACTGTCAATTTGGGTCTGCTTTAATGTATTAATTTATTCATAATTGCCTTAAAGGAATACTTTAGCATTTTAGCAGCACCAGTGGTAACACAGTAGTACAGTAGTAACACATTACCATACATTTTCCTTCTGGAAAACTATATTCTAAATTCCTTTGACTGAAGAATTATTAAAATATGTTTAACACAAATGTTTATTTAAAGAATTCAGCATCTTCCCAATGGCATCTTTTCTGTTGACTTCTAAGTATACATATACACATTGCTTGTTGAAGCAATACTACTGCAACAAAGGAATACCAAAATAAAGATATTCTCACATTTTTTGCATGATGCTGAAAAAACTGATATTGTTAGTGAAAGTTAAACTAGAGAACTCAAAAGCTGTCCTTGAAGGTGTCTTGATTCCCTCACTAGTTCTGTGTTTAGTGAGTACAGGGTGAATATTTCTAGTGAAATATTCATAATACAAATTGAATTCGGGCGCTGTCTGGAACCAGGAGCATCAGGAACATCACTAATGACTAAATGATGTTCGACACAGATGCAGACACAGCATGCAATGACTTATTATCAATATGGACTCGATGATGTTCCACTCTTTGCACTCATTAACTTTTGTTGACTCATTAACTCACTTTGTTAACACTGACACAGAGCCATGCTCACTACAGCCTCTTCTGGGATTTTTTAGGGAATGAAAGTTCCAGTTAACAGGAGCAATTTTGACTATGGGGCATCTTAGAAAATGACTCCCTAAATACTGAGCTAGTAAAAGTGTGTTTTATTGTTAGCAATAAAGAAAATTAATGAATGAAATACACTGTTTAAACCAACTCAAAAAAGACAAACCTGTCTGTTAACTCACTTCTTCAGGAGACAAGGTTGAAGTTGCATTAACTGATATTAGGAGATGAGAGTATAGTGGTGATGCCTTTAATATACAACACTATCACTTTTCTAAATACCAACACAAATACTGCAGCTTAATTAGCTGCACTGTCCGTATGACATGATATGTTTTCTAAACCTTAATCAAAATAAAGCCACAACATAATTCAGTATTTCCAAAATTACAACTGTACAGTAGAAGGAAAAAAACTTCTGAACTTTCAATGGAAGAAAATGTAAAAATATTATTGGACCATTTCTATGGGCCCATTTTTCCAGTTTTGACACAATGTGAAAAATAATTTCCAGATTCACGTAAAAAAAAGTAAAAAAAAAAAAAAAAAAAGTTTACATATACATTCACATAAAAAACAAAGCACACTCTCCTAGAAATATATGGTTTTATGTATAATGACAATAAAAACATCTTAAAATTAGGTAAATACAACCCAGATAATTAACCCTACATAACAGATTCCACCGTGTCATTATTAATTTAACAAACATGAGAAGTAAAAAAGAGTGAAAATTTCTCCAGAATGATGATGAGAGACTGATAAAGTCAAACAGAAAACTTATTTCAGGTTATTGCTGCTAAAGGTGGTTCTACAAGCTATTTAATCATAGTGTGTACTTGTGCTTCACACATGGCTTTTCCACTTTGGCTTATTTTTTGACATAGAAAATGGCACTGTGGAATCTGTTGTATTATTGTTCATTTGAGGTTGTACTTACCTAATGTTAAGACCTTCTAAGGACTGGAATTTTGTTTATGTCATGATATGTAAAATCATGCAATTCAAACAATGTGTACATGTTTTTCACATGACAACCCTTTGCTGTCCATGCAATACAGCTCTAATCACATTGGGTTTATTATGATGTTCCAGAATCACAACTGACAACCCAAAAGATATAAACAGACTAGCTTCATTGTAGAACAGTGGGATGAAACTAACCTGCAACACTGACTCAGAGGCGCCAAGATTGAGACTTCATCATGGGAATGTTTGCCAAAGCTGAAATTGCACAATTTATCTGTTAACCTATTAATCAAATGACATGTTTAATTCTGAACTAAAGGAAAATCAACTGGTATCAAATTATAACTTTGCCTCACCCTCTTCCATTATCAAGGTGAATAATGAAAGTTTCATTTCCAAACTTCTCAAATGTCTCGTAGTGATGCCGATCCATATTGCCTGTAAAAAAGAATAAATCATATGCTTTAATTTGTGGAAGGAAGCACTGCATGATTAATCCAATTTTACCCAGCAGGGCTGTATAATATATCATTTTCTAATCTTTAAAGATTAATACTAATATAGCAAAAGGCTGCAATACACACACAAATTCTGCATGAAAGCATTCATAATGTTGTTTACTGTGTGCTCCAAGACTACAGTTCTGTGAGATGGTGTTTTTATGTGGTCCAATCACCTTCATCTTGTCACATTATTGATACACCAGTGAGTTGTATTATATTTCAAGGCACTTTCTTGCAGCACAACAATAGTAGCAGTGTTTGTGCAAGTTGTTCAGTCTTAATACGCAGGACAGGTAAGATTATTACCCATGAGGAAGTCAAAGATGGTCATGTCCATGATGTCCAGCAGACGAGTGCCGCTGTCATATGGAGGAGTTTGCTTCACCTCCTCACAGTAGTCTGGGTCTACCTCCCACCTGAAAACAACAACAAAAAAAAACACACACACACACACACACACACACACACACGTCATTACTCCCACATACATCTCATAGAGAAAAAGAAATAGATGAAAAAACATTGGCTACCCTTGAATTTTAGTAAATTTAGAGTAAATATTGCATCCAATATTTTGTTAAGCAGGGTGAGAGTGCCCCTCTTGTGGCACTAAATGCTCATTACAGCAGCCTGTTCATCTGCAAGGTGTAAACAAATGGATGAAAATGGGGATGGTTTTCTTACTTGTTACATGCCAACTCAATTACATACAATCAGCTACTAAATTAATTTACACTCTATACTTGTGTAGTGTGGTAGTGAGTGCAGCTTGTTTTAAGGGCCTTTCACATTCAGTTTTCTCACAGTCTGTTTCTCCCTTTTAACTAATTTCACCTGGATTCACCCCAGCTTCAGTGTTCCTTGCTACTTTCTTCCTCTTTCTCTTGTTTCAGCTTAAATAAGAAGCCTCATGACATGGTTGACATTAGATGGCAAAACATTAACTCAACAACAGCAACAGGGAGAACTATGAGAGCAACGTTTGGCAACGTTTGGCAACGTTTGGCTAGTCTGAAAACATTCAGACTAGCCAATGACTTATGTTAGAGCATATTAGAGGCTATCTAACAAGAAGTCGAATTAAATCCATGACTGAAAAAGTTGGAAGGAAGAGGTAAGGAAGTCACAGTGTGAAGAAGGTCTACCAATTTAGTGTCTGCAGGGGTCAGGTTATCAATCCAGTAAAAGCTTATGTAACCAGCGGTCTAAAAATTAAGCACAAATGTGGTGTTGGTGTGGGTGGTTCTTACTCTGCTTTTTTGCGCTTGTGGTAGGAGCGTCTCCAGGGGTTCCTCCAGGTCTTGCGCTTGGCCAGAGCGAGGTCAGGAAGAAACGCTGCCAGAGAGCCTTCAATCTGGTCAGGCTTCCCACACAGAGCGTGTTCAGTGGAGCAGTAGTACGAGCACTCACCATAGAAACAGATATTGTTAGCTGTAGACGAGAAATCATACACAGTGAGTGAGTGCAAAGGGCAACATGTTCTTAGTTAGAAAAGGTCAATGAGAGCGAGGTGCAGGGTTTTTCTGATTTTGGTTTTGATTGATTGAAACATTGCAAAACCTAGATCCAACAGTGACACCTAGTGTTCACACTGTGGAGATGGCCCATATGGTCACTTCAGTGGCTGTTGTGGTTTGTTCCATTAAAAAAGTAGTTTTTTGATAAGATAGGAAAGATACTTTTGGCACAATATGTCAGCATGGGATCTACTGATGGAAATGAGATTCAACCTGGAAATCCAAAGCCAAAACTCAGTCTGAATTGAGTGGCTGAGATGTTGTTTACATATGAATGGAACTGAAACATTAGTTATTGTTTTTGGTCCAATGTCGCTGTCACACAAAAACCTCATATCTCCAAAATGATAACTTTACAGGAGAAGGATGAAACCTTTAAAACCACAGTAAGAAAATAGGGAAGGCCTAACCCCTGCAGGGTTTATAGCTGGCCTCAGTACCTGGGGAGATGAAGAAGGTCTTCCACAGCTTTTTGTCTCTGGTCACATCTCTGATCTCTTTGGTCATATTCACCAGCCTGCCGGCCACTGGAGGGACGCGGCGGAAATCCAAAATTCTGTTCCAGACAGAGAGGATAGAGAGAACAGAAAAGTACTTACAGATTTTGAATGCAGCTAGGCAGATTAGTCAATACACAGTGTTGCTCAGGGTTGCTCATAGGGCATTACTGGAACTTCGCAAGTGCTTCATTACAGATGTTTACCACTGCCGCTGACTCAGAAATGACTGACACACTGCATTACACAGTCACCCCCCCAAACCCCCCCCCCCCCCCCCCCCCCCAAAAAAAAAAAAAAACAAGGTTTATTGAATTTGCTACTTGATGCTGTCAGTAGAGGGCGCTCTAGGCATACTGTTAAATCTTTTGGGTGCCTGGTCTATTAAAAATGGAATCAGGCTTTTTAAGGGATCAAGCTGATGGAGATGTTGAAACCTTGTTAACAAAATAAAGAAAACATCTTCTCACCAGAATAAACCAGGCCTCTTTGTGCTTTGTGCACAGTCATATTTTGTCCAGCTTTAAGATCACAGCTTTCCTTCAGACAGTTCTCCTTATCATATATATATAAAGCCTTCATCAAAATATCAAGTCCCTGTAACAAGGTAGTCTGTGACTCTAATCTCTAATTTAATCAATTACAGGATTAAAAGAAAAAGGTGGAGTGGTACCCTCTTCAGAGCCTTTAATTTGGGGGCAGTAATGGCTCACCGGGCTATCAATGACGGGGTTATGGGTTCGTTACCCAGGCTTGGCAAGCTGCCACTGTTGAGCCCTTCACTCTCTCTGCTCCAGGTGCCGCAATGGCTGCACACTTCTTTAGCAATGTGTGCTCACTGGTACTGTGTGTGATTGATCACTAGTTTGTGTTCACTGCATGGATGTGTTTAAGGCGGATGCCAAATTAGTGTCCAACACCACCATTTGTAAACCTTTGTACCTTTTGTTGTATCATAGTAAACACAAACATATTTGTTGAGTACCTTTTTTCTGACAGTGCAACATGGGAAAATACTGTATTGCTGCATTTTTTGATATAGCATTATGATTAAAAACAGTGGTGAACCATTAATGACACATAAGTAAAGACTGCACCGTATTGATGGTATATGGATGACAATAAGACTCCTAAAGATGATCTGAGTATGTTCAGGATGCTCACAGCACACAGTTTTAGTGTTTTTATATATATATTACAAGCCATGGCAATATCATAAATGCAAAGGCCAATACTGAGCCATGTTTTGCAGCCTAAGAAACACCATTTCAGTGCTTTTTACCTGGATGTTTCAGAAAGCCTCTCTGAGCTACTAGGCCTGTCTGGGGAGCGCTCCCAGTCATTCATGTTCTAATAGGCATTCATCGTGCGTGCTCTGTGCTCATTTTATGCATGTGTTGGCCCTCCTCGCAAGCCTTCTGCTGACAGTGCGACTTTAAAAATTCATCCTGGAAAACACCTAATGGACCGGGCCTGAAGGATGAAAGCACTTGAAGCTACTAATTGCTCAGTCATATTGACAGAGGCGGTAGAAGGAAGAAATTGTTCTCTACCCTCCGACTATGCAGCTCAGTGGGACAAATGAAGCTGACAGTTTCTGCCTACAAAACTCCTCTTTGGAGAGCTTTTTCCATCTGCTGCCCTCTCCACCGGCCAAGGCCACGGTACAATGAGCGTTTCCTACTGCCTAAAATCAGATCATTAATGATGTGTTGCTGGAGGCAGTGGCTGCAGGCTGGTGTGGAGGGCCGCCGCAGCGCCGAAATGAAAACCAGCACTTTTGGCTAACCCAGACAAACTTATATTTAGAAGGCAGGCGGCTTTTTCATGCCCTCAGCTTCCTCTCTCTTCCCACACGCACATGCCTGTGTGCGCTGAGTGGGTACTGCTGAGGGCCAGATGTGTGCAGGGAGCAGAGGCAGGTTGGGCTGGGCTCAGCCAGGCCTGTCAATGATTACTTTGTACACCAGCAGTGCAGTCACAATGGGCTCAGAGCAGAGCTGGATTTAAAAGTGAAAATATGCCTTAAAAGTGATATTTACGCAGTCTTCACTCTAGACCAAATGCAGTCGACTGGCCCAGACATGTTTGCTCTTCACCCTGGAAAACACTTAATGGTGTTTGTAGTTCACTTTACAGGCTGATGTTGCTAACAAGTAATAGAAGCGTATAACCACTAATTAACATAGTGCAAACTGCATGCCTGAGCCTTCACCCACATGCCTTCTTAGAGGAAGAGTTTGGCGTAAAATAGAAAGAACATGATTTATCACTTCTGCAGGTTCAGTTTTACTAAAAAACCCTGGAATTAGACTGTCACCAAACAAATCTTCATAAATACACACTTAAAAACCTACTTTGGTCTGTTAAACCAAAGGTCATCAGATGGTGAATGGTGAAGCAGCTGGTCTTTGATAAGTTCAGATACAGTCCACAATGTTTGTGGACACCCCTTCTAATGAATGCATTCAGCTAACCTATTGGCAGCAATGCCTAATGCCAGGCGTGGGCTAGAGGTGCCAGGGCTGTGGAGCAGTCTGGAATGATGGTGCTCCATCCAATACTTTTGGGATGAGTTAGGGATGTGGGGATGAGGTAGGGTGGTGATCATCTAACATACTCATGCTCATGTCGCTGGACGTAATCAAATCCTTACAGCAATGCTCCAAAATCTAATAGAACGTCCCTTGAAAGTACAGACAGACAAAAGCAGCATGATCTCCGTTTTAATACCCTTCATTTTGGAAGAAACAATGAATGAGCAAGTCTCCCAATACTTTTGGGTTCACCAGGAATGTACCATTGTAAACTACAGAGGGACATCTGACATTGGCTGTCTGTCAGATGGCTGATTGACTGCATCTTTGGTAAATGATACATTTTTACCAGTGTTATCTGTGCAGGTCGACAAAAATGCATACTTCAGTGCATACTTTAATACTGCTGCTACTAACCTACATTTATGCATTTTAATTAGAAAGCTGTATGTTAAACAATGTCAGAGACCAGATGAGCAAGTCTATAAAACCCACCTCTTCTAAGAGTACTTGGACGAAGAGTAGAGTACTATGGTGTTCTTATTGACTTGTGTTTAGCAGTGTCTAAGCTTAGTGGGTGATGGTCTTGGCATAATGCTAATTGCTGCAGTATAAGTTGCAAATGTTTATTAGCTGCGATAACCTGGCAGCTCCAGTCTGATATAGAACAGAAATGTAAACAGACAGTAAGCATGTGTCTGCTAACTGATTGCTGATGTGGGGGTAAGTGGAAAACCATGCATATTAGAGCTGATCTCTTTACAAACGTGTCACATCATTTCTCACTGGCTTCGCTTGAACATACAGTATTTACTATTAAATCAATAAATATGAGACAAGGAGAGTGACAGGCAAGTTAAAGCTGGAAATAAACCATAATGATAGTAAATTTGTCTCAGGCTGTCAAACTCTGCCTGCTAAACCCAAGTCTCAAATGAGCCAGCAATTTCAACATCTCCAATGACTTGACAGTAACAGATGCTCATGACTATCACAGTCTCGTTGAATTCACATTTTTGGCAATGACCAAAATGCATTTGTGCCAGATTGTTTGTAAACAGACTTTTGAAATGAGCTAGGTGGGTGATAGCAATGGGAGTCAGCATCCATTTAGAATGAGTCACCCTACCCTCTCTGTGGATCTGCTGTTTTATTAGCATTAATTTAACACAGAGTGCAACACAGAGACAGTCCTGTAGCGTCACACGGTATCTTCAGTCGTTTTCTCTCTCCCATGCTCACATATGTGTTAGAGCTCAGAGTGCACACTAAAAAAACAGCCTTCTGCAAACAAATCCTAGCCATATAGACACAAGCGTTAGTACACAAACACACTAGGGCTGCATGATATTGACAGAATACTACTACTCCAGTCTTGTGGCTCAATACTGATTCATGAAAACCCCACCACAAGCACTTATCTGGAACAGGGATTGGTTGAGATGTTCACAGTGCGCAGCATTAAAGCATATTGTGATTGGTTAGAGAACTCAACTGCATTCCACAGTCTTCTATTACAAAAGCCAATGTTGCAATGACTCGTACTCAGCGATTACTCAAGCTAACATGTCACACAAAAACACTGGATCTACAAAACAGCAACTTGACAGAAATGAAAAAAAAAACTTTCAGTGGAAGTCAGTATAAAAAGATGTTCCACAGATTTTCGACAGTTGTTGCACTTAGGGATTATAAGATAAGATAAGATAATCCTTTATTAGTCCCACAGTGGGGAAATTCTCAGTGTCACAGCAGAAAAGGGATAAATTACCAATATATACACAATATAAATAAAAGAAATAAAAAGGCATAACAATATTATTTACAGGTAATTGCAAATGACTCTTAATTGCACGTGTGTGTGTGTGTGTGTGTGGGGGGGGGGGGTATTGCACATTGTATTTTTACATTGAGGGATTTCTATTCCCTGAACATGTTCCCTGAACATTATTTCACGGACAGTGGAACAGCTAATACTTAATTGTTCTGAGATCTTTTTAAATTCCTTCCCAGATTAATTTGCATTTACAACCTTCTTTCTGAAGACCTCTAATATCACTCGCTTTAACAAGCAAGACCAAACTAAATCCCTGGGGTTTAAATAAGATAAGCTTCTAACCTAAGGCTGTCCGAACCTATACAAAATTACATTTCCTCATTTGTATCCAGTCACCTTCCTCTCTCAATATTGTTAAAATATAGATCAAATGTCCAGATGCTTAAATGTTAAAAACGATTTTTACATCACTGTAGGTCCGTAGGCTTTAAAGGGTTAAACAATATATTGTATAGGCCTCACACACTCATGCACAGTAGGCTATATACAGAATTTAAATCATCCAGGTGGTTGACATTTATGGCATTTACCTGTCGAGATGATAGGCAGCGATCTCGGCATTGTGGCGCTCGAAATCAGAGAAGTAGAAGAAGTCCGGAGGCGTCTCCTGCTCCCTCGTCTGCCTGCAAGCCAAAGGTTAATCTGCTGTTAGTTCCATTCGTCAACAAAAAGCCCCGCCACAAACCCTGGCACTTGAAAACAAACCCACCCTGCCCTGCTGAGAGCGTCCATTGTGGGCTGTGAGGAGATTTTGGCACACATCTACGCTCCACCTATTTCTGGAGCCCTAAGATCCACTCTGAAAATGTGTCTGCCGCGTTTAATAGCCTGAAGCCCAAATTTAGTCAGAGATGAGAGGCTCCTTTTAAAAGCATGATGTAGGAGAGATGCAAACCTGGTGAGTCAGCTCAAAATCCCAAGGCATGTCATTTTTGCTCAATATTGTGGTGAAATCTTATTATTTGAGAGACCTTCATGAGAAATGCATGACATCCTACACAATCAGTGTCATATACACCAAACCGTATCCATGGTAGTGTAAAATCGATACATGTAGGGCAGTAGAGGACGCACTGCACAACTGAACTGACAAAACAAACGTCACTGGAGGTGCGAGGGCCGGTGACTATTCGTGTGAAGTATGTGATAGTAATTGTCTCGTATGGCCTGAGGAACTATTTTTACCCCACGTCATGACTTCATACATTCCTGCTGAGACGTTTCCAGCAGAGCTCATTTCAGACCTGCCTGAGATTTCTACCTCTCTCTGGACACTGGCGTCCAAAGGTCAGCACAGTGAGAGAGCTCAACCTTCTTGGCGCCCACTCTTCTAGAGGTTCATGTAAACTCCCCTGCCGAGAGAGGCCTGCTGTGTCTCAAATTGAGAGCTTCTATACTGTACTGGTTACCTTTAGTGCAAATCTGGTGTACCAACTAAGGAAGTCAACATGTAGTGTACTGTTAAACGGTAAAGCGTCAGTATGGGCAGATAACGATATTAGATACTTATTTGTCTTGCAGTTTAGGAAATGCTTACAGTAAAATCCATATGAGGGGCAGTGAGCATAAAAAAGATCAACTTGTATGTGGCAATGACACAAATTAGACATGATTATTAGTGTAAATATGTATTTAGCATGCATGTATTCAAAGGAACCTACAGTGAATCTACAGATACATCATTAAAGAGCATGGAGTCAGTTTTTATAGTTTTGCAGATGACACACAATTGTATTTGTATGTAAACTTGAAACCTGAGCGCATTTATCTCTAGATCTCCAGTCTATTTTCTAGCCTATTAAGCACTTTTGTCAGTCGCTCTGAATAAGAGTGTCTGCTAAATGCCATAAATGTAAATGATAATGTGTAATGATGTAAATGTAGAGGCAAATGATATCTCCTTAAATAAACTGTCAGCCTGTCTTTCAAGCACCATCACATGAATAGACAGAAATGTTTTAAAATTAAATAAATAAAAACCCTATTGGAAGCGAGTCCACTAGCGTTTTCCAGTAATATCCTCATTTTAGGAAACGAGTCAGAAAGGAAAGGTTAACTATTGACTGAATATTATTATTATTTATCAAGATCATTTAAAGTGATTTATTAAGCACATGACAAAAACAATGAACCTAACTTGTTTTTCCATGAAAGATATATTGAGTCAGGCTTTTCCTCACATTACAGGATGCTGAGAAACTGATCCACGGGTTTGTTTTTACACTGATAACAAACACAAATATATTACACCTGTTTTAGCATCACTGCATTGGCTGTCTGTTTCTCTAAGAAATTATTATTTAAAGCATTTAAAGCATAAAACGCTACTTAATGGATTGGCCTCTTCATATATCTCAGAATATGCTCCATTTTGGTTTAAGATCAAGTGGGGGCTTGCTCCAAAAATATGTTTCAGAAAATAAACCCCAGCCTCTCCTTACGCAGCCAAACACTTTGCTGTTAGATAGACATTCTATTTAGTTTATATTAGGCATTTTATATTTTCGCTCTATTCATAAACACCATATAAAACCATATAAAAACCTCCTTTAACATTATTTTATCATTTTATTATTGTATTTTTACATATTAGTTTACTTTTATTTTATACTATTGGATTTTATTACATTCTGGCTATTGTTTTTCCTATTATTTTTATTATTTTATGTAAAAAAGATGCAATTTCAAATAAAGTTTAGTTTTTATTATTATTATTACTACTTTATTATTACTACTGTTGTTGTCGTGGTTGTTCTGAATGTAGCTTTTGAAGCCTTGCCTAATACCTTTGTGTGTGTACTCTTTCTGATTCGGGTAGTAAGCTTGCACGATAATTTCACTTGCAGAATTATTTGGATACATGATATTATCATGATTCAAACTGAGTAAAGAAGTATCAAATGTCAGCATTACAGTCTTACCCTATAGCTTGCATTTTCCCAGATGGTCGTGATGTTTACAGTACCTACTGCATTTGTAAAGTATTACTTGGTGATGTTCTGTTTGTGTATCACATAACTGTAACTTACAGAATTTGTATTTCTGCAGAATGTAATTTCAGAAGTGAATTAAAAGAACCATAAATAAGACTGTTAAAAAATAAATAATAATAATAATTCAATTGTCTTGGGCATCGGTGGATAATGTGCTGGCCACTGTACATGATCAGGCTGCTAGAGTTTATTAAAAAAAGTTCAAAACAACCAATACACAGTTAAATGTTTTCCATCAACATTTGTGATTCTAAAATTGCCATTTGTTTGTATTCAAGATTTTATTGCCATGTAACACCATTGATGCGGTTTGGATTCGGTTTCTGTGAGGCTCGATTCAATGACGTGATGTATCCTGTGTTCATGTGTCGTTTCTGTGTAACGCAGAACATACATGTCTGAGATGATAATACCATACAAATCTCCAGGCACTGGATAGCATAGCGTGTAGCTTAAGAATCTAGTGCCTGAGCTGAGGTGCAGGGAAAGGTAAATGTCTTCATGCTGGCTGTGCATGTAACAAGCTTCTTCTCCTGAACCGTGGTGAGGTATGAGGAGCTGTGCAGTGGAAACAGATTCTGATTTTGGCAAAGCCAAGCGTTCAGCTCCATCTTCAGCTGGCTGTGATTGTTCCAGATGCAGCTGTGAGGCTGACATATGCACCGATCATTAAATAAGCCAGCGTGGAAGCTGCCAGAGAGAGACTCCAGCTCCACATTCCTCCTCTACTCCTGTGTGCTCTTCGAGTTGGAGCTTCTTTTCTGGGATGAGCGTAATCGAAGTGGACTTTCTGTTTCTCCACGATGAAAACGGCTCACTTCCAGATGTAGCAAATTTGCCCAATGTACTGAATCGATTTTTTCTGGTTAGATGTTTAACGGACATTGCAGACAGCATAGACAGCTCATCAAGTAGGCATGGTGGTGTATGAATAAAACATTAGCAGCACATTCATCTGGGCAAAATTCCAATGTAAAGCCAAAAAGCAATGTGCTTAATGTCAATGTGAATTACTGATTGATACTCTTATTCAGGCTCAGTGGTTACATGTTATTACATAGTATGCCTCAAGCTTAACACAGGCCATAATACAATGTACTTATTCAGTACACAAGATCATCAATGTTCCTCACACTAAATACTGGCCTCAAACCATACAGGCTTATTATTCAGTTATGATCAGTTATATATATGAAAACTAGTGTGTAAAATAATATGTATGTAATGGGTAAGACGGGTCATACCCTGAGGCTTCAATTCAGAGGTGTGGAAATGAACTGAGATGTGTACTTAAGTGAGCTGAAGTGTGGACCCACAATCCCACATTCAGACTCCCAGGGTCTGTCCCCAATTTGTATTGCCACCTAATGCAATCAGAGACTTTGTCTTTGTCCCCTTTAACTCATCATGAATGGTCCTCAGAGAAGCTACATTGTGCATGTACTATAGTGTTGGTATCATTGTATAAAAAGTAGAATGCTGTCTTTATTGTTGGATGCACGCAGGGACAATGTGGCAGACATGCTTAAATTTATGCTAGAACAAGAAAGAGAAGATATTGGTAGACTCAGATGCGGGTGGTTCTTTGTTATCAGCGCTAAACCAGTGTGGTCTACCCTCTAGTTGAAGCACTGCAACATTAAAAGACAGTATAGAATCAAATCTTGCTAAAGTTGACTTTCTGTTCGAATACTCTGTTCCACCTTAAATGGTATGGGTGCCAGAATGTAACTTCTAGACCACAGGAAGCTGGAATAAGAAGTTAGACCATAAGAAGCCAGCTTTAGTATCAGCCCGAACAATCTGGAATTGGAACAGTGTTGATATGCAGGATGAGTATAATAAGTACTAAAACAGAATAAAAAGAAGAATATAAACTGGATAAACTGGATGTAGTTCCACATTACAACGCAATTACAATTGTAGTCAAAAGTGATAGTAAATACAGATCATCTGATCATGTGATACTGTATACAGTTTAAGTTTCAGAAGTGAGTGAGGCATGTATGGTGTATGCAGTAAGAGAAAGAGTGAGTGAGCTGAGAGTGCTGAAGGAGCTGGGTGGGTACAGTACAGTTGGGGAAGCTGCAGGAGGTGACCAAGGTCAAGGTAATACAGAACCACATTTCACAAGTGCGAGTTCATGAAATGTTGTTGGGCAATTGTAGGGAATGTGTGTGGACACACATGGGATCTACACAACACTATATTGTAAAAAAGAAATTGCTGAGAAAACTCAAAATAATAAGGCAACATGACGCATTACGATTTTTTTTTTATCTCCACAACTGCACTGATATTTGTTGTTTGTTGTTGATTTGCTTGTACAAATAATACTGATTATTTTGTCCCAGCTGTTAAGAACTTGTTAGAATAACTACAAAATCCCTGTTACTGAAAAAAAATATAAGAGTAAGCAATGTAAGAGTGAAAAGTGTAGCATTCAGAAGGCATAGTCACCCTCATTAGCACAGAAAATGGTAACTTGCTCTTACCTCCTTCAACACTGGGGTCAGACAGTCAACCATTATGTAATTTAACTGCATACAGCCTGGAGGGATGACTACACACTAACGAGGACTTTCATTTCAAGACAAGACAACCATATTTACCATATTTACCTAACCCATATTAACCATATTCAGCCTCTGCCTTTAACCCATTTATGCAATGCACACACACAAACACACTAGTGAGCAGACACACACAGTGGAGCAGAAGGCCACCATCACTGCGACGCCCGGGGATCAGGGAGGGTTAAGAGCCTTGCTCAAGGACCCAGCAGTGCCATCTTGCCAAGCCTGGGTATAAAACTCACAACCCTGTCATCAACCCCCCTGGCCCTCTTCAGGAACTGCATGTGGGAGCACTGTTCAAAGCCCTTGGTATGCAAGCCTGAGAAGCCCCATACCGTTCGCCCGCGCGTCTTAACACGCATGTGTTCAGGTAGCACAGAGAGTTCTGCTGGCACAACATTAGGGTTAATTCATGCAAATTAATTCATATTTCCTGATCTCAGAAACCCAAAATCCCAAATTTCCCGTTTTCTGTCTGATATTGGCTGATACTCAAGGTTTCCGCATTGAAACAAGAGTGGAACGGCCCTTTTCTGGATGCGCAGGGATAATTTCAGAGGAATTGTGCACAAACAGAACACAATGAAACTATTATTGGTTTCAAGAGAATGAAAATAAAAGGAGCCACAAACATTAAACACGCATAGAAGGATAGAAGTAGCCTAAAAGGCAGAAACACAAGCCTTATTGCCTCTGCTTTAAAAGGTTAAGGAGTTAAAGATGTGGTACGGAGTATTTTAGGCTGGCATCCGCCACTGTCGATCTGATATCGGTATCACATCTCGAATATCAAACCTTTCATCATGAGGGCGGTTGACATCTGCCCTCAGTGAAATGATTTTGTATCAAATACTCTAATGATTCTGTATCAAATATAAGCAGCTTTACAAAGAGCCAACTGAGCCTGGCCTGTGATAAGCTCCGCCTCTGCTATGTGAATCTTCAGCACATCTGTACTGCAATGTTTCACACAGTTTCAATGAGCTTCATCCCATCGTCACACATCAGATCCACAACACAAATGACCCTAACAGAGAGTTTCTGGCAAGCGCTGTGAGGAAAAGCTGGAGGTGGAGAGCCTAAAAAAGCCCCCCCGGTTCTTCCTGCTGCATGCCCTCCGCACACGCTTGTTAAGCAGGCGCAGGAGGAGCTCATTTATTCCCATAAAAAGCTTCAAGACAGGCTGAGGATAACAACACTCCTCTGCACGGCTGGACCAGCAAACAAAAACAAAGCAGAACAGATACGGCAGCCAGTCACAAGATCAGAATGTCCCCCCCCCTCCTCCTCCACACCCAAACACATTCAGCACTACTCACACAGGGTGAGCTTACACTACAGCCTCAACACACACCACAGAGCAGAGAAAACCTCCTGAACGTGCGAGAACATCCTTGTCTGAGAAGATCAAAAGGTGTGTGTGTGTGTGTGTGTGTGTGTGTTTGTGTTTGAAGGGTGAGACTGAGATGCCTAGTTAAACAGAGAAACAGAGGGGGATAGAAATGGAGAGTCAGTGTGTGAGCAAGAGAAAGAGGGAGAGAAAAAGCAAGCAAAGGTGAGAGACAATCTATTGATATCATATTACACTGTATTCTCTTTACCTTTTACACACTGACACTTTCAACAAGCAAGAAAGAGAGAGATGGGGTGGATGGGAAGAGACATAAGGGACAGAGAGAAACAGATTGAGTGTTTGAGATACAAATGAGAGAAAGAGAGAGAGAGAGAGAGAGAGAGAGAGAGAGAGATGAGAGTAAACGAGAAAGAAAGAATGTATAAAGGACAGAGGGGGGAGAGAGAGGGAGAGAAAGGGAAAAGACAGAGAAATACACATCTTTCATGTGGTGATAGAGAAAAAGAAGAGAGATTGAAAAGGTGTGGGTGGATGAGAAAGAGAAAAAGAGGTAAAGGCAGCAAGAGATGGAGGGAAGGGGAAAAGGGGGGATGGGAGAGAAAGAGAAAGAGAGGGTGAATCAGAGACACTCAAATAAAATAATGCATATACAAATGAAAAGAAAGAGTGTGTGAGGAGAGGAGAGAGAGACACAAGAAAGAAGGAAAGTAAAAGGGGGAGAGAGGTAGGGAGAAAAGGGATGTTAAAAAAAACGTATATAATAATAATAATAATAATTAATAAAGCATAATGTGTTACATTAAATGTATGTAGGAACACACTGACAATGCGTAAGCATATATTTCACTATTAACAGGTGACAGAAAGAGAGAGAGAGAGAGAGAAAGAGAGAGATGTGGTGAGGGGTGATGTGTGTGTGTGTGTGTGTGTGTATGGGGGGGCAGGGGGGGTGTAGGTTTCTGGACGCTGTTTATTTATCCTAATTCCAGTAAAGCACACGTCCTGTATTGACGGGGCAGATCGGCACACTGTGGCTCAGTGAAGAGGAGCTATCTGAGCTGTCACCCCAGTTGACACACACTTCAGAGAAGTCAGAGATGGGCCTCTGGGATGTGGCTTTACAGTGTAGCTGCTTTAAACCATCTCTGCTGAGACCTCTCCAGAGATCAGAATACGCTGAGCCAGCACTTCACATGACCCTGCACTTGGGTATAAACGCATTGTATACTCTTGCCTGGCAGCCGGGTTCCTGGCACAAACACACACACACACACGCACGCACACACAAAGACTAGCAAGTAAAAAGCAGGTAGCCTGATTGCTTTGTAAGCACTAAAAGAGCAGCAGATGAGCAAAACGCTGAGGGCGAAAGCATGAAAGGTGTGCACAAAACAAAAACTCACACCAGAAGAAACCACGCAAGAACAAAACTAATGAGGCAAGCAACTGTACACACTGCCCAAATCCCACGCTGGCCCTTCACTGGGTAAATAACATTAAACATGTGTCAGTGATAATCGCTTGGAGGGCAACAATACACTCGCGAGTGTGCAAAAGCTTATTACACTATTCCAGCTGAAGGAAAAAGCTTGGTCAAACATGTTAATGATGCTAATAATGAATGCATTTTAGTAGCTACCAATAAGCATCCACCTTAATAGCCTAACACTAATTGCTGGATCATGCAGCTTTTTGGTACACTCTTCTTCAGGAGTTCCCTAGTTCCTAGTTCCTATATAGAACTATAACAGCTCAAAGAACCATTTGAACTCGCTGAAATGGTTCTGTGCCTGGTAAAATGGGCCTTTTGTAGACGGTTCCTTAAGGAACCTTGTGTAAAATTTGTAACCATGCTAACGTATACTTGATTGCGCTACAAAAACACTGTACCTGATTGGTGCGGCTTTTTACACTGCTCCAAAATAAGTAGCTTTTCAAATTGCGAGCAGATAGAGATGTTTTATTGTGGGTTTTTAAAGGGCTCTCGCTTTTATCACTGAATAATTTCAGCTACATTCACCATCAAGAGCCTTAAGATCTGCTGACCTAAGAAAAAGCTCAAGGGTGATTGAGCTCTCTCAGTGGCGACCCCAAGGCTCTGTAAGAGTTTTCCTATTGAGATCCGACATGCTCCGTCATTACTGGCATTTAAGTAAAAAAAAAATATGTACTGATGAAATTATGTACTTTTAATAGCTAAATAGCTAAATCCTGTGCAGTGTGAATTCTACAGTGTTTTAAGTATGTCTTTTTATTTATTACCTTTGTGCTTATTATCAATATTTTACTTCCTTTTTTCTTGAAGTGTAAATCTGATAGTTTTAAATGTGCTATAGAAATGAATTTTACTTTTAGTATTTTATTTTCCTAATAGGTAAATAGGTAATATTTTAGGTGCTTCTCATTTCAGGAAACTTCCATCCCCTGAGATGCTGACGAGTGCTGTTTGGACATATACTCAGGTAAAAAAACACCCGTTCAGCCTTTTAGAGGGTGCTGCTGAGCCACCCACTCAACTTCCCCATTTCACATGCCCCTTCCACTGGCACTGCTCCATGACTTTTTGACTTTCGCATGATTAGCAAATGGAGTATTGTTAGAACTCCGCTGGAGCATACAGACATGACCTTTGGAGCTAATGTCATGGCGTAGGAAGCGAAGGCTTCTGAGCGGGGAGCGGCACTGGGAGTACCTGTGGGAGAATAAAGCTGCTTTCATTGGTGTGTTGGTGATAACAGATAACACGTAATGCCAGCAGCGAACTCATTTTACAAACCTCAGCACTTCCTGCTTCCACCCTTTCTCAGTCAGCAGAGAGCACAAGATATTGTGGACAAGAACTGATCAATGACCAGAACAGCACTTAACTCCTTTAAATGCAGGCTTTCTACTCAGCTCAGCCATCTTAAGATGCATAATACACACTACAACCTTTAGCATCAGAAGTTCTCGAAGGAACATCTCAACAAGCCTAAGTCAGTCAGTTTGGAGACAGGTCCTCAGAACGAATAAAGTTAAGACAGAACTGTTTGGCCAAAATAATAATAATAACCTCCTGTAACTGTTAATCATGAAGGAGGATTGATCATGCTTTGGGTTTGTGTTGCAGCCAGTGGCATGGGAAACTTTTCAGTAGTAGAGAAAAGAACTGGTTCAATTAAATAGCAGTAAATTCTGTAAACGAACATCACACCATCTGTAAAAAAGCAGAAGATGAAAAGAGGATGGCTTCTACAGCAGGACTTAAACCTCATTAAAAAAAAAATCTGTGGATATATCTCAAATGAGCAGTGCATGCATGATAGCTCAGGAATCTCACATAACTAGAAGCCTTTAGAAAGGAAGAACAGGTAACAGATATTTTGACCAGGGGTGAACTTACGTTTGTGTGTTTTATGTAAATTATCCCTTTTCTTAATCATTTAGAAATCAATGACAGTTGCTGGGCCTTTAACGACGGATATATGTACATTCTCCCTTTTCTGATTAGCTGATTACCTCATTCTAAAAACATGCTGAAAAAAATGCAGAACACATTTTTTAAGTTCAGACAGAAATTCCAGCCTTTTTCCCCTGGATGTCTGGACTGTTTGGAAGGCTGCAATGATGCAACAGCCAGGAACAGCACAACATTTAATCATTTTCCAGACAGATCCAGACTGTCTGCAGGAACAACACAGCATCGATTCAGAATGAAAGGACAGCTAGACTGCCGTGGTCATATGTAAATGTTGATGAGGTGTAGATGATCTTGAGATGTTCATGAATTGAACTGTATGGGCATTCTCCATCAAACTTTTTTATTTAGGAAAAAAAAAAGGAGAGGAAAACTCAGTTACGAAACATGTGAGCTACAGTGCCAAAACAACAGGGGTTGGAGAAGGGGAGGAGGGTGTCTTAAACGGCCTGTCAGGCAAAACACTGCTATCATTTTTCTCTGATTCAACGTTTAAGTGCTCAGTGCGTTTTCACTGGTGAAGGACGTTTGGCCCCGAGCGAGAATTGAGGCCATTCTGCTCTTCCACACACACACACACACACACACACATAAACGCATGGCTACAGCGCTGTGCTCAGCTCGGCTGAGGCGACTGCTATTTAGTGCCGTGTCCGACAGGCCTGGCAGAGCCGTTTATTGGTGAAGAGTAGGAGAGAGAAGAGGCCGACAGTGGCCTTGAGTCTGCTTTATGAAAGCCCAGCCGGACGAACGCTCGGCCACGCTGTAAAAATTCCAGCTCGCGTGTTTTCCTCCTCCTCCGTTCTGGGGATTTTTACAGCCCTGGTCTGGGTGTGTGTGTTTGTGTGTTTTTGTGTATGTCTGGTACTACCTGGGTATGAATGTGCTTGTGTGTGTGTGTGTGTGTCTGAGTGTGTTTGTCTCTCTGTGTTGGTGTGTTTATGAGTTAGCGTTAACGTTTGTGTAGTATTTGTGTAATATGGAATGCTACATCACTCCCACGCGCTGTCAGCACGGCTTAGCCAGCTGTTTCCCTTAAGTCCAGCACATGTGTGAGAAACGGGCTGGTATAGACATGAGAATAATATAAGGGAGAGCTGCAGGAGTGTGTTCAGAGTTTCACTATGTAGCTTGCAGTTCCTTCTACATTCAGAACAGATGTGTTAAAAACAACATGTGTGTCTCCACAGACAGATTAGATTCCTGAAACTATGTTATACTGTTATATATGTTATACTGTTATATATATATATATATATATAACAGTTGAGCACATCAGCTGTTAATTTATGTAAAGTCATTTTTTTGTTTTGTTCAAGTTTCGAGTGAAAAAAGGGAAAAAAAAGGAAAGAGGCAACATGTGAGCAAACGTGAGCACCCCAGGAGATTTTAGCTCTCAGATAACCCCAGTTATCCAAAGTTTCAGATCAGTCAAGCTGATATCTGTACAGCCATGTAAACCTTCTGAGAGAAGTGTTCATAGAATTTCTAGAAGTACCAACGAGAAGCCATGTTTGCCTGCAAAAGACTTTTAGGAAGAATTAGCAGACTATGGAGTGGTGGTGCACTTTTCTACTGTGCAGCGACACCTGCATAAATATGATCAGCACAAATATGATGGAAGAGTCATCGGAAACAAAATGTAGCCGCTTTGATCAGGGGTGCCCAAACTTTTGCATATTTGTCCTATGTTTTTAGTTTGTAATACACAACCTCGAGTGGTTTATTGCTTTTATAAAATGGCAACAAACTTTTAATCAGTAATGTATTATTGATAATGATCACAATTATCAATTCTTCTGCCAAACTCTGTAGTTCATAAACAGTAGGAAATGATTGTCGAGCCACATGATGACCAAAAATGATGCAATACATGTTTTAAATGGCCCCTACCTCGTGCTTATATTTTATGAGTTTTATTGTGTGATGTTTTTGTGGTTTTATGTACCGAAAGCAGCCATCATTATTTTCCAAACTCTTCTTACCTGAAACAGACTGCTTGTGCTGCTAGGCTCTTTAAGGCTAATTGATAAATTGTTTATTATACCAGACCCCGCAATGTGATTGGAGGATAGACGTTCTACGTTCCTCTAAGTTCCCCACGTATTACTCCAGCACAGTGCGTACAAGACAAAACCACCAGTCATAAAGCAGTAACATTATAATTTTACAAGTTAAAGACATTCAACATGAATTATGAACATTAGCTAACATATTTGACATGCCTTTATTATGTTTCACTCGTGACTGTAGTATCACAAAGGAAAACTAAAACAAAACAAAGGCTAAATGCTGGAGAGTTCAGTTTTGTGTGTGTAGGCAGTGTGTGAAGGCAGTGTGTGAAGGCAGTGTGTGCAGCCATGGGATTAATATAACCTGTAACACCGTCTAATTTGTTTGTTGCTTGTAAGCCTGATTGTTGGGGAATTTTGTTCCTCGACTATTCTGGCTGAGGGGTGTAGTCTGACGGTGATGTTTCGGCACAGGGGTGACTGATAGAATGGGACTGTTTTAGCTGGCGGAATGTTGATAGACAAACAAGTCACTTTTTTGTCCTCTTTATCTTAAAATCTAACAATAAATGGCGATAACGGAGCTGTGCTTTAATCGCAATAATAGTCTTGAAGTGCTATAACATGAGATATTGACACTGCACTCGCTCTTATGTAGTAGTGCTTAATTGATTATTGTAAATTACTATATACTAACATGTCTCAGCCAATCAGACTCTCCATTTTACAAATTACTTTTATAGCAGTCACTGAATAATTCATAGTTGCTACCGAATAAGTCAACAATTCTTGCAGCATCTACTTGTGGAATTCTGTGAACGTGGGTAAATATCCTTCAGTTATGCATCTATTAAGCATCAGGTGTGCAAAATCAGAGTTCGCGATATCACAGTATGTAGGTGTCAGATGTTGACAGTCCAGCTGCAGCACAACTCTGTGTGGATAAGGCTAAGACAGCAAATGCAAACACACAACAAAAGAAAGAACTACCCACTAGGGGGTTACAGAAACTAAACCTTAGCTTAAGACAGACAAAGTAATTATTCACAAAGTTAATGTACACTACGGCCCCAATCACAACTAGCTTTAACATACGTCTTAGGGGATCCAAACATAAGTACAGGAGTGAATGGGGTCCAGTGCGTCCCAAAGAAGCATTATCATCCGATCACTCAAACCATGAACAAGGACAGGTGGGATGCAACAAAACACTAACGCTAACATAGTAAATGTTAGCTCCAGTCACGAAATCCAATCACATGGTCACTGGAGACTTGTCTGAGACACATGGAAGTGGCAGGTGTAAACACCTTTATACCATTATCTATGCCTCTCTCTCTCTCTAAGTAATTGTATTCAGAGAAGCCTTACTACCCACCCCTTTCCCTCCTTCAAACAAAACCCATCAAGCTGAACGACAGGCAAGTCTAAACATCCTGCCGCATCAAGCCTCCATGGCCCATCGCGCTCGTAATGGCATCCTGTAAATATTCCAGCCAGATCAACAGACCATAAAGAGGAATCCATCATCTGCACATAATCTCGGACAGATTTACCAGCCCCGGCTGACAGGCTTCTCTTTCTGATAGCACATCTGGGAACACACACGCAGTGAGACGGCTGTGATACTCTCCTCGCTCGCTCTAATGTCAGGTTACAAGGTGTGTCAAAGCACTGGAGTGAACCGTCCTTCAGTCATACCTTGATCAGGGCACCCATCCAAGCTGACAACACAAATTACTGGGGCTTTGACATGAGTTGGCTGTTGACTCTAAGACAGCTCTGACATTATAACATTGTAACATTATAATTTTACAAGTTAAAGACATTCAACATGAATTATGAACATTAGCTAACATATTTGACATGCCTTTATTATGTTTCACTCGTGACTGTAGTATCACAAAGGAAAACTAAAACAAAACAAAGGCTAAATGCTGGAGAGTTCAGTTTTGTGTGTGTAGGCAGTGTGTGAAGGCAGTGTGTGAAGGCAGTGTGTGCAGCCATGGGATTAATATAACCTGTAACACCATCTAATTTGTTTGTTGCTTGTAAGCCTGATTGTTGGGGAATTTTGTTCCTCGACTATTCTGGCTGAGGGGTGTAGTCTGACGGTGATGTTTCGGCACAGGGGTGACTGATAGAATGGGACTGTTTTAGCTGGCGGAATGTTGATAGACAAACAAGTCACTTTTTTGTCCTCTTTATCTTAAAATCTAACAATAAATGGCGATAACGGAGCTGTGCTTTAATCGCAATAATAGTCTTGAAGTGCTATAACATGAGATATTGACACTGCACTCGCTCTTATGTAGTAGTGCTTAATTGATTATTGTAAATTACTATATACTAACATGTCTCAGCCAATCAGACTCTCCATTTTACAAATTACTTTTATAGCAGTCACTGAATAATGCATAGTTGCTACCGAATAAGTCAACAATTCTTGCAGCATCTACTTGTGGAATTCTGTGAACGTGGGTAAATATCCTTCAGTTATGCATCTATTAAGCTTCAGTCATACCTTGATCAGGGCACCCATCCAAGCTGACAACACAAATTACTGGGGCTTTGACATGAGTTGGCTGTTGACTCTAAGACAGCTCTGAATCTTTCACTTACTCAGACGAGACCATTAACACACTACAATATCAAAAAATCACGACATGTTGGCTTGCTACGTCAGCACACCCTATTTAAACCATGTTGAGTTGGGAAGTAATCTTAAATAGACGTACAGTTTAATCTACACTAGTCTTACATCACCAGGCACAAATACAAAAGTCTGATCAGCTATCGATCCTATCAGTGAGCGCCCAGTAGAGCCACAACCATGTGTGGCTGGAAGTCCCAGAGTGTATGACTGCCTTTTCTCTTTTTGGGTGGGTAGGATAGTTCTCCCTCTTCCCACATCATGCAGTGCAATGTTAGACAGTTTAGCTGGCTATATAACAGAGCTGCCAGTTAGTGTCCTCTTCCAAGTGTGTTGAGAAGTCCAATGGCATTCCATTATTGGCAGTTCATGAATATGCAGTTGGTTAGCATCACCATACTAGTGTTGGTGGCGTTGTGTTATAGGGGAATCCTAGCTACTGAGTGAGCATTGAACACAACTATAATAAGGGATAGAAATAGGTTAAAATAAATAATAATTAAAAAAATAGTAGCAGTGATTTCAGTAGCACTTGACTGAGACGGTTTCTTCAGAAACTGAACAGAGACAACAGTGACGACTAAACCTCTTACTGGCTTCTTTGACATTTGTGGAAATTTCTAATCATTGGCTCCATATTTCCTTTTCCAGCACATTAAAGCTACTGCTTTAATGAAAATTATTAAGCCTCCCAAATAATTAAAATGTCTTTGATTAAAAAAAATTAGCTGGGGAATGCAATTACGTAGTTAGAATGCAGCCTAATGTCATTCTGGAGGCTCCTAGAGGTAATGCTGAGCTCTCCTTCAGTTCTGAAAGGGTGTGGTGACTCCATATTTTCACAGGCCTGAGGGCAAGTCAGGCAGGGTGTGTGTTGGGGGGCACACTGCTTGTTTGTGAGTGTGTGTGTGCCCTCCTTTCATTTCCAGTGCAAGCCTCCTTCCAGCAGACTGGTCTGCCTGACTGGCTCGTTGCTAAATGAATGACTGAGACAAGATACAGACTCTGGCACAAATTCCTTGAGTCTGAATATTAACTAAAAGCCTCTGAAGTGTGGGTTAAACTTAAAAATCGCTGTGAAGTGAGACGTGATGTGGACTGTGACGTTGTCACTCACTGTTAGTTAGAGCTGTCACGGCCTACTGATTGAGTGGCATTACAAGGACTCGTTTATAAGCATTTTTGTGTAGTTACTGGATAAGTCAGTTATCATTAGATCACTCGACTCTGTCTTTTTTGGGATTATACAAAACATGGAGGCCTCTTTTGTGTTTAGAACAGGAAAGATATGAAATGACTGTAATCATCTGCAGTGGCCAGGAAAAGCAGCCAAAAAGCTTGGAGTTAATGACCAGAATCAATCCCTCCAACAGAAAGCCAATACTGGAGTGACTACTTCCAATCTGTGATCATGAAGGATCATCAGCTAGATATTGGTCAATCCTTTAATTGATCAGAAAGGGGAAAACCAAGCAACCTAGAATGAGAAGAAATATTCTGACAGACTGAAATCGTTTTTGCTTCACTGATTAAACAGGCCACCGCTGACTTCAGCTGCTACAACTTGTTGATCCACAAATGAATCGCAGGGTGCACTGGCTGAAGAAGCCTGGATTCATGTTCATCATTAATATTACATGCGTTTTGTGCTGCATTTGTGCTCGAGCCAAGATCCGGTCACATTTCCATGTCATTTCAATTGACCACTTCATCGCTGCCTCTCTCCAGCAGCACAAAGAAAACTGCCACCATTATCAATTAGACCTGAGCCATGGGACCGGTGGGTACTGCTCATTGATCTGCTGTCAAACGCAGCCTTTCTGCTCTCATCGTGTCATGTTCGATTGTTTTATAAATAGATGCAGCCTCCACTAAATCTATTTTCAATCAGGCTTTAAGGCAGTGCTCTAAAACCTTGGCAGAATCAGCACAGAGCAGACTTGTGATGCTACAACACTCTGCACAACATAAAGGCTTAGTTTATGTGGCTTGAGTGCATAACTATAGCACCTGCTAAGAGCATCTCCGTCTCAGGGGTGCAAGAGTTCAACCACTGATAATTTATCAAGGAATAACATGTACTTGCCACTCCAATTCAACCACAGGCATGTGAATAAATAAGGTCGGCCTATGAATACCATCGTCTTTTTTAACGTTTAGATCGTTTTTTAACGTTTAGATAGTTTCCTCTTTGCTCACCTCCCATGAAAATCAATTGTGTGTAGTCTCTTTCTGATAGCAGATGCTTTACTCTGTCATCAGCTGTGGCAAGAGCTTCCTGTAAGTCCTGTGACGACACTGGGGACACATTTTGTGGTCTGCTCTTGGGCTGAACTTGCTAGGACGACCTGGACACATTGACAATTGTTTAGTGGACAGTGGAACGACTGGTTTCTAATTGTTCAAATGCATCTACAGCCTTCTTTCTGAAGGGTTCAGAGAACTCCATGGATCCACTCTTCAACGATCATGAGCAAACCAAATTAAATGTCTGAGGTTTAAATAAGACTGGCTCCTCCAGAATCCTTTCTAACTGTGTGCAAGCACCTGATTCTAGGAACATGTTCCTTACAAATAATCACATTTCTATTAATTACATTTTACAAATCATCTTTAGAAGAAATTTCTTCAGTTTTTTCACGACTGTATTCTATGATAGCACAATCTATACCATCACTGCTAAAAATCCAGTTAGGCCTGCACAATACTACGGTAGCCAGTATTTTAGTTTAGGGAAGGGCTTGGTTAGGAGTTGCGGTGGCCAGCTAGGAAGCATTGTATGTCCCTGAGACAGCACTACAGTGAGTAATAGCCAGCTAGCCTACTTTCCAATCAGAGAGAAACACATTTTCAAACACAACATGATTGGTGACCTTGCATTTAAATAGCTAATTTTAAATTAGTTAGTAATACCTTACACGTCCAAATGTTTGTGGACACCCCTTTTAATGAATGCATTCAGCTACTTTAAGTTGCACGCACAGCTTGTCTAGTCCCTGTAGAGAAGTAATAACAAAACAACACGACTCCCTAAAGCAGATCAACATCAAAATTAGTGGCACTATGCCTAATGCCAGACGTGGGCTAGAGGGGTATAAAGCCCCCCAGCACTGAGCTTTATTATTTTTAATACTTTTGGAATGAGTGGGTGATAATCATCTTGATAATCATCAAACATCCTGACCTCACTAACACTCTTGTTGCTAAATTCAATGAAAAGCCTTTTGACCAATCTAACCCGGTCTTTGACATAATCCTGCATGGCGTTAAAATGCCATCAATTATCGCAACGTTTAATTTTTTCCAACTATATTCCCTGTATCTGTCCTACATCACAGAAAAAAAGTGCCTTCCATTTAGAGCACAGTGCGACGCCTTTAAAAGGTGTTGCGATTTACAGTGCTGAAGAGAAAACAAGCAAATTGCTTTGCCTATACAGCAATTACCTCTAATTAACATGGCTGAATCCTCCATTTTGAATTTTGCACTCAGCGCACGTAGCCTACCTTAATTGTCTCTCCTCAGTCTCCAGTTCCCCTCGGAGAGCAAAACAGCATTCATCCAGCAGCAGGGGAACCAACATCACAAGCAAAAAGCCACAAACGCTAATGCTAACGCTAATTCTGGGGCTTTAGAACAGCATAAAGGCCACGGGGTGACGGCTCCAAAGGGGGGACTGAACGTTAACAGCTGATGCTACAGTACGGGCAAGAAATCTCTGCTAATGCTGAAACAAAACTCCAGCATCAGCCTTTGTGCAGCGGCAGAGGAAGAATGCTGGGGAAAGGCCTTTTTTTGTTGTTTTCTGTGGCAAATCTCTAGGTTCAGCATTAAGCTTGATCTTCTGAAAGGGAAACAACACGAGAGGCCGGCGCAGAGCTGTGGAGGGTGAAGCCGAAACAGCAGGACGTGACTGAACATTTTGAGAGCAGGCTTTCATTATTTATATCCTCTATTCCTTTATTTTCCTATTTGTCTCCGAGCAAGACACATCTCTTAAGGGGCATTAAACAGGAATGTCTGGCATTCCACCTCTGCCTGATGTTCATGAATCTTTGAGTGCGTTTGTACATTTTTAGGACCAACATGTCCCGACTCTGTAGAACTACAGAAAAACAGTGCTGACTTACAATGTCAGAACCAGCAACATGGTCCTGAATACGTAAGCTGCCTTTTGCATAGAATGTCATGTTTCGAGTTATGATTTCGGGTTAGGATTAGAACATCCTTTTTCTACAGGGGCATGCACAGGTTTTGGCACCTGTGGTTAAAATGTATTTTATTGTAAATAGTCAAATAAACATAAGGCCTGATTTCCAAAAGACATGATGTCAAAGATAAAACACTTTCTGTAATATTTTAAGGAAGATTACTTTTTTCTTTCCATTATTTTTTTAAGTTGAATAGTTAAAGGGCCTAAAGCAATTGTTTGAGCATCACAGCTTGTAAATTCCTTTTGTAGCAGCTAAGAGTTTCTCATTACTTTGTGGGATTTTCACTCATTCTTCCTTGCAATAGACTTCTAGTTCTGTAAGACTCTTGGGCCATATTGCACGCATTCCTCTCTTGAGGTCTATCCAATCTATGAAGTTGAGGTCAGGGGACTGTGGAGGGCAAAACCTTCAGCTTGCGTCTCTTGAGGTAGTCTTGTGTGGATTTTTGGTGCATTTATAATCATTATCCTGCTGTAGAAGTCATCTTCGTATCATCTACAGCTTTTTTACAGACAGTCTGATGTTTGCAACGTTTAGATGTTTAGATGTTCCTTTCAAAACGTCTGATGCTGGATTTTGTGGTTGGGATGCAGGAACTCTAGATAGCTGTTTTATTAATGTTTACATGTTTCATTTTTAACTTTCAGTTCATCTTCTGCTTACTAAATTACTTACAGCAGCAGTAAGTTTGACCAGAGGACCATAGTTCTGCATGCCACGGTATAGCTATGTGGTTATGAGCCTATTTTGTGCCATCTTTATAAGTGTGTTTCTTTCTAAATAGTCCAGGTTCAACGTTATCTGATGTCTCAGGACAGGATCTTGTAAATTACCACTTGGTGTTAATCAAGCTATTTGCAGATCTTTAGGTTAATGAAGAAATCATCTGTTGTTCAGCTGCCGCCAATCCAATTTGCTTGTATATATTAGCATTAGAAAGGATCCATAGAGCAGGCTGAGAAAATTCTTGGATCAGTGAGTTTGAGCGAGAGTGCGAGTGTGAGAATGCTTGAGGAAAAGTGTGCTGCATCTTTTTTGTGAGGGCAGGGATTAGCTCTATTTGGCATTCAGGGAGGCTTTTTTTAGTGCTTTACACATACGGCCATATCCCTCCCCACTCTACCTTGGCCCTTAATAGGATAACCCCGGCGCCTAATAAAAAGCGCATAATTTGTGCCATTCCAGTGCCGTCCGCAGCCATGCAGCAAATGCGGCCTCACGTTGAGCAGATACGCGGGCAGGCTATTACAGCAGGGTGGGTTAATGATGACACAGTCAGAATGTCAGGCTGCCGGGGGCACTCCATTCCTTCATATTACAGAGCAGCTTGGTGCAACTTAATGGACAGGATCCGAGGCCAGGGTGTGCTGTGGGGGCAGAGGGGGAGAGAAAAAAAGAGAGAGAGAGAGGGAAAGAGATGCTCCAACAGCAATATCCTTCTGGGCAACAGCACTGGAAGAAGGAGGAAGTGAATGAATGAGAGAGTACAGGAAGGCCAACGGAGGGATGCAGTTAAGTGCCACATTTGGCATTAGAAATTAGCATTTGGCATTAGAGAGTGTGAAAATACACACAGCAAACCTCTTACGGGGATGGCCAACCCCAAGAGAGCCAGCACAAGACACTGGCACACATTTAAAGGAATATTCCAGAGTTTTCCAACCTTATCTCTAGCTGCTGCGCCCGTGGGATATGGTCGATTACCACGGACAGTAATCTTTGTGTGTTTTCCTGAATTTAGAACAGAACAGAATGGGCAGGTGCTCGAATCAATCAGTAAAAGATCCATGAAAAACACCTATGTCGAAATCATTCTTGTAAAAAGGGAAGAAGTTGTAAAACTTTATAATTAAAAAATGTTCCAGAGGGATAGTTGTGCAGGAGGAATTTTCACAGGCTCTGATTAAGCATGAATACCTTGGAAACGTAACTGAACGATCAGCTCAAACAACAGTTTAACATCAACTTCAGAGAAATAAACATAACTGGGATAAAACATCAACAGCTTTGATAACCTTTTCTCATGCCTGTCTAATCCTGAGAACTATGCTAGTAATGGTTATAGGTTCAAATTTCTTTAATTTAATCAGGTATTTTAAAAGATTACTTGCAGATGTTATATTATACTTAAGTAGCCTTGAGTCAAAAATGAATATAACATTATCATATATCCCAACAATTTACAATGAGATCTGCTCCCTGAGAGACACTGGATGTTAACAATGGTTGATGCTATCTGGAATAAAATAATTATTAAACTATCATAAAGCACCATCTGAGAAAAAGCAAGCTATAGGTCAAGACTTCAGTGGTATTTCATAACTGGACTTGGATACTGTGGTAATTCTGCAGACAGTAATCTGTCTGGATTTACAGAATCGTCCAAGCTTTTAAGTCAGTATCAAATCAGAGGGTTTTATGTTGTTTTCAGCCCTTGGCTCTACCACAAAAAAGGGCTCTGTATGTACACTCACAGTCCACCCACACTTCACTCTCAAAACTACAGTACTATCATAAGTTCATAGGCCCTGCAGTAGAAGCCACAGTAGAATGGTGGCCAAAAAATTCTTGAAGGTTTTTGCATTAGGATTAATAACTAATTATTAACCCTAGAGTTCAAATGGCTAACTACTGTATGCTGGATGCATATACAGTTTTAGAAATATACAAGAATCTGTAAAAAAGAATATACTTAAACACGGGCTACCCTCCACAGACACCGACAGACCATGACAGAAATACAGTTTAACAGATCGGGCGCAATTTATCTTTGAATGTTAAACAAGTTATATTCCACTGTTATTTCACAGTGACTGAAAGCTTGTCTGAATGTGGAACACACGACACATTTAGCAGGTGCAGACATGCAGAAATCATTTGGCTCCTGAGCTCCTGTGAATGAAAGGCATTTCCTGTTCGTTGGGATGCTGTGATGCATCTCCTCACTGGAAGCTGCTTGGCTACACTGTCCAGAGTGTTGCCATCTGGGATTTAGCGAGGCCAAGAGGATGGAAGAAACATCTGCCTGTAGAGGATAGGCCTGTTTCTTTAAATCCAGGCACACTGGAACAAGAGGTTAAGCTGCCTCTTTTGGGACGGGCTTGTAAAACAAACCTCTTGGTGGTATTCTAATGAGGCAGGAGAACATAGTGCTTTACCCTCATGACCTGATGTCACAAACGGAGGCATATAAACAGTGACATCACTGCTTCCTAACCCTTGTGTTGTCTTAAGGGTCACAAATGACCCACCACTTAGTTTAACAGTAGAGAAATGGTGATTTATTCAGCTTAAAATCAAATGACTTTTCTTAGAGTAACCCCAACATTAGAGAAGGTGAAACATCTCTTTGTGCAAACGTAAGGGACGAGAATGCAGACTGTGGTCAAAGGGTGCACAATACAACGACACATAATATTACCATGATGTTGTCATTTCTTGAACCCTATTTCCATCCCAATTTTTAGTCATATCCAATTCCCGTCCATTATTTTGAACTCCCCTCTAGCATGATGTCATAACTTCTTTTTGTACTGGCGTTAACAAAGCATCACTGGATAGCTGAACGTGCTTGGAGGAGAACTGCTCACATTAACTAGAATCGCTCTGAGTGATGGAGGAGAGGGAGGGCAATCCTTTCTTCACAATAAGAGCGAGGCCAATGGCGCTCTATGGGACTCCAGTCATCAGATCTTATGATGATAGGACCAGCGCTTAGACAGCTGGGCCTCTCTGGATCCCCTTTACTGTGAACATTTTTGGGAATATAATAGTGATAGATTACATGACAATACAAAACCTATGGCCAACAGATTGCACCACTACTAGCCAGTAAGCTGCTACACCATGTGGAAGACTGGGGTTCGATTCCCAGTCTGGGTGACTATGCTGCGCTACATAAATAAGAGTCTTTGGGCAAGACTCCTAACACGACGTTGGCCCAAGTCTGTGTGTCCTGGTAAGTCGCTCTGGATATGAGTATCAGCTAAATGTCGTAAATGTTAGAAAACCTACTGTGTACTGTTTTTTTCATAAAGGATAATCTGAAGTATCACAATGTTATACATTTGCTGCATCACCCATCTCTGTTATGGGCTACGGAAATGTCCCCATTTCAAAGAACCCCCAGACACGTACTTTTTACTGAATATATCATTTTATTCTTGGTGTCCTAAGTTTTGCAATACCTGAATAGCTGGCCAGTAAACTGTCAATGTTCTCTGCATATGTAACTGCACTCAATAAACAATGCAGTCTGATAAGTGAAGCAGCACTTAAATGGAGGCTGAACAATGGCATTAACTTTCTTGCTCAAGGGAAGCAATTTCTATCTGGGGATTCATATAAAACTGTGATATGAAAGCGCTTTATGTTTTTAGTAGCTGAGTAGATCTGAAAACAGAATCTTTCCACAGACTAGGCACATCTCTGTTGATTAGTCTCTCTCCCTCTCTCTGATGATAACGAGGAGGTCCAGTGTTGTGGGGCATAATGACTCTAGTATGTTCAACCATACAGAAATTCCCTTGTTAGAATCTATACCCCAACTTCTCCCTATAGCGGTTCAATGCATCCTAAACACCTTCGATCTGCTGCTGCTCTTGTAAGGTAATACACTGTGGGTTTTTTCCACTATAGTATGGATTTCCTCCAGATAACGGGGGACAATCGGAGGGCAGACAATAGCCGACAGCACACACTACAGCGGCAGCACAGAGTCTCCTCTGTCCCACCTCAGACCAGCCTGAGGCGCACCATGGAAAAAAGGAGACCAAGATCAGATTTCTGACGCACCACCTAAACACTGGCTGACCTGTTGAGCAACCACGGAAATTCCACAGAAAACGACACACAAAGATGGGACACAAGGAGGTGGTCCAGGTTTAATTACACAACAATTGCTTTGCTTATTCCTGCCTATGTGAACTTGCGGGTGATTTCTGAGAAAGCCTAACAATGATCAGTCCATTAGTATTGTGTGTATGAGGCACAGTGGCAAAGTGCAATGAATACATTGCTTTTAAATACACAAAGGATGTAGAGTATCAGCTTAGGTCAAGTATACAGGCCATTGTGCTAAATTGAACATATAAAGTACTTTGCTTAGCATAACTGAATAATGAGAGTTCGTCTATCAGTACTATGTTAGATCGACTGTAAAGCTGGGAGATCATGTGATAAGACTCTCTGGCAATTCCAAAAGACCCAAAGAGATGCTAACTGCTGCCTCTATTTTTGGTAAAGATACTAAATATTAAAAACTAAATATTTAACACTAGTGAGCTAGGGGCAGTGAGTACACACACACACACCCAGAGCGGTGGGCAGCCAACAGTTGCAGCTTGCCAAGTCCGGGAATCGAACCAACAACCCTGTTATCGATAACCCGGCGCTCTAACCACTGAGCCACCACTGCCCCTACATTACTTTCTTGTCTTGAATGTGCTGTAGGCTCTGCTATGCACCGGATTTCTTAGGTGGAACAGGTTGTCAGACAAGTGCTGCACCTACTGATTTGGAACATGAATTAAGGGCGTCTCATGCAGGGTAAAATTGAACATGTATTTTATATAGTTTAGCATGTGACTGTGATTTTGATCATATTATATCCCCTAAAAGTACTGAGGGAAGTTCAAAGCGTAGTTACAATTACGACCAGACAAAGCCAGAGGACTGTTGGGGGCTGTAGTGCTGCACATGGAAGCTGGGGGAGCAGATAAAAAGTCTTAAAAAGCTAAACGCAACTGCTGGGCCAACCAGTAACAGTAACTTTTTCAGTACTAAGCTAGGCTAGGCTAAATTAGGCTAGGGTGTGCTATTATGTGAGCCGTCGCAGTGGCGTAAACTAGCTAATAAAAGCGATGCTCAACATTTTTATTCTACAAGCTGTCAAGATGCGGGCACTTTTTACCCCATTCTAAGTCACATAACTACTGTTTATACATAAAAGAGCAATTCACTAAACACTAATGAACAAATGCATTATTTGGCACCTGTAAAGTGATGCAGCGTAGGTCACATGTAATGGACATTTGTAGTCATTTGCTAGTATTTCACAACCTGCATGTCTACATTATCATATACTTCGCCTCAAACCACATCGAGTTGTTAAGTAATCTCAAACTGACTTATGCAATTCCTTAACAATTGAGAAATACATTGTATAGTTAAAAATGACTATCGCAGCAACACTGAAAAATGCATTTGATCATAATGAGACTTCTTTAGAGTACTGGCTTGTCCAACAATTGAATTACCACAATACACCACAATTTCCTGATCAGTCAAGTTCTGCTGGTTATATAAAGAAATGGTCAAAACAATGGACAACATTCTGACTTCAAGATGACAACTTTTTTGTTTATCTACAAGACAGACTTTTGTCCATGTGCCAGAACATGCACTTGAGGCAAGTGTGGTGATTTAAGCTAAGTTAAGTTTGCACTACTTGTAAGCTAAATTAGCCGTGTAGTACCAGAGAAACAAAAGAAATTAAGGACACTAAGCATATCTTGGCTGATTGATATTTCCAGCAGGGGCCAGCTATCTTGATCGAATGTACCATCACCATCACTATAAATCAGACTCTACAGTCTCCTTTATCAGTCCTATATTGAGATTTGAATGTCCAGCTGAACCGTTAAAGCTCCACACTCATTTTTGAGGTTTTCATATTGGCAGTCTCTCGCCATGAACACTGAGGCATCTTTACTTGCACGTTGCTACCAATTCTTTGGAATCAAACATTCCCTAGATAACTTCTATATAAAGCTGCTCCCAGCGGCAGAGTGCTTATTTGGTCTCCTCTGGTGTGCGTAATTAAAGATGTTCCCTAAATTCTTTCATGTCTGGATCCAGATTTATTGCAGGAACACTTAGAGTAATTATACTGCTTTGGGTCTGGTCTGGCTGTTGGTGGCAGCCTGTTGGCAAGACTCGACTTGTGCCCGAGATGTTTTCTTATTTTTCTCATGCTTAATTGCAGAAGCAGTTGTCGCTTGATCCTAGACGTTTAAAACATTTAAGGTAACAAGTAATCCTGCTTTCAAAATACAGGCTAACGTCCTTACTCCAGGGCCTCGAAAGGGCACAAGACTGGCAATTTGTTTATAACTGAATGCAACATTACAGCATTACATACTGGTTTCTACAAAAATCATTAAGACTCGCTGTAAACGGAAAACGTTTACTTCATTTGTTTTGCACCAGAAATCTCTGCTGAAGAAGAAAACTCCCCAAGTCTGTGGTCACCAGTCCTGCCATGAAATCTTTTAAACGAGCGGGTGGAAAGTACAAGGAGAGTTGACAAGTAGTGTGTATAAAGAGAAGAACAGAGGGACAGTCAAGTTTAACACACTGATCTGAGATTTAGCTATTAATTCTGCATCTGTTGTATACAACGCTTTACCACATACACTAGATGTCCAAATGTTTGTGGACACCGTTTGTAATGAATGCATTCAGCTATTTTAAGGTGCACCCATTTGCTGACACAGATGTGCAAATGCGCACACAAACACGCACCCTGTAGAGTACTATTGCCAATGGAATAAGACTCTCCGGAGCAGGTAAACATGAACCTATTGGCACTATTCCTAATGCAAAACAGGATACTCCAACAAGAGCAGGATAAACTCCTTTTTAATAGCCTTGATTTAGGAAGGAACAACGAATGAGCAAATGTCTCAATACTTTTGTCCTAATGTAATAAAATAAGTCATTACATTTGAATAATAGAGCAAAGTCATAGTAATAATAACTAATAAAGTGTATTGTAATATTGACCATTTTTTCCTGTATATAAAAAAAATAGAGATCTGTTGACTATTATAATGAAGTAACTTTTCACTTTATAAAATAAGTATATGTTATTATAATTTTAGTATAAGTTTCTGTTCTTTTCTAAGTATAGGACAACACAACTGAGCAAGTACAGGCCCCCGATCAGCAGAAAACTGGCCAAATCCATAAAAGCTTTAGCAGTAACTCTGCTACGCTGTGTTTTATTATAGTCTTATGTGAGCTGAGAGACTGTGGGCCGGTTTGGACCGAAGTCTAATCTGGAATGCTGGGAGAATCCCACCCCATCGCATTTCCGTCCACAGCGAATGCCAATGTCCATGTGGCGAAACGGGCATGTGGAATGCAGTAGCGGACCGTGGCAGGAATAGGAAACATTTCATCTGCTCCGTAGAAAAGCAGCAGCAGCAGAATCAAAATTGTTAAACATTTATGAGAACAGTCTGAGATGTTTTATTGGAAGGGGAAAAAAGAGTTTGCAAGAAGAAAAAGTACAGATCAACTACACCCTTGGCACCGACAACGTTTGAAGTGTTCACATTTTCCAGCTATGTGTAGAAGCTCCTTTCATAATACTCCAAGTACAAACACAAAGAACAGGGGGGGAAAACACAGTTTGCTGTGCTCCAAGCTATGAGCCTACCGCTGAAGAATAAGTCAAGCTGTAGAGTTTGGCGAGGGTCTGCATGTGCTTATCTTTCATTAGATTATGGAAAAAAGACTTGAGAAAGGAGAGGGAAACATAGTGTTGAAAATACACACCGGAATCCAATACTGCTAGAGCTCATGAAGTGACAGCGTAACCATCTCACCCACTGGGCTGCTCCAGTCGGCTTCATGCTGTATCCCTCATTCTGACGGATCTTACATCAATAAGATTTGCTTTGTCACTTTGGCCTATATACACCATATTGGGTCTGTTTTATAGCAGACTGGAGTTTTCGTACAAAATGACAGCTGTGCATACCTTGACAGCTTGAAACCATCTAAACCATCCAGCATGCATTTCTGGAGATTCCTCACCTGAGGGAATAAAATACACTCAGCTGCTAGTTTATTAACTATACTTGTACCTGCGTTCTTTGGCCATTCTGTCAAAAAAAACAAAAAACAACTTCCATATACACTAAAAGGACAAAAGTATTTGGACACATGCTCATTCACTGTTTCTGTTCTTCAACTCAGGGATATTAAAAAGAGTTTATCCAGCGTCTGTTGGAGTAACGGTCTCTACTGTCCAGGAAAGACTACTCTCATTCAGTATCAATAGTATTAGTGAGGTCAGAATGTTGGATGATCACCTCATCCTCAATTCATACTAAAAGTATTGGAGGGAGCTTTTCTGAATATATCATGAGTATTTAGTACTTATACAACACTGACCAACTGCATCGTCCATAAAGGGACAGCAGAAATGCTGAGATCTGATAATGGACGGGAGGAAGAGGGCTTGGGATTCCTTCTCTTTAAATAAATAATTTTATTTGACGAAGGGTACAGATTTATCAAGGTTTCTTAGGTTTTCAATAGCTGCATATAATGCATATAAACTTATATTTTATTATGCTATCATGTTGTTTTATTAATGTATGGCACTACCGTCATGCTGGCGGCGATTTCAACCTGGCAGCAAACTTCAGAAAAACAAACAAATTTACATTTATTGTGTATTTTGAGAATGTCTTCAGGAATGGTTGCATTTTTGCCTAATCACCCCTTTAACTGTAGTCTGTATATAATACAAAATCTTCCTTAAGGAATGCCACACAAGAGCCTATCAATGGCTTAAAGGTTCTTTAACAAAAGTGGTTCTTCTATGGCATTGTCTAAAGGATTTTGTAGCCTTAATGGAAATGCACCATGTAGGACCACTACTATTTGGGTAAAGGACCATTCTTGACTCCATACAATACAGTAAAGGCATGTTTGTGCATTTTTGGCTGGTAAAAGTATTGTAATGTATCAGGCAGTGTTTACTGGCCAATGGACAATAAGTGGCAATAAACCAAATAACAGACTGAAAGCTTAGTGTGTAGTTTATGCAAATGTAGAGGGACTTTTTTCACAATGTCCTTAACAGCATTTTGTCACTGACAAACAAATACCTTGAATCTCCAAAATGGCAACTTTACAGGAGTAGAAAATTCCTTCTTAACTTACAATAGAATTACAACTGCCAGACTGTCAAAGAGAAACAAGGTTTTAGCGTGACTTTTATTTTACAACAGATAGTGAAAGTACTGTGTGCATGGTGAAGGTTGCACGTCTACAAAACAGCCAAATTTGAATATCCAAAGATACCTGCACACATACTGAACAGACTATTTTTTTATATCTGCTTTGCCCTTCCTGAGATGGCAGTGCACGGAAAAAAGGAAACAGTCATGCTGCTTGAATAGCTCCATTCATGACTCAGAATGGTTATAACTTACCATCTACAGCACACGACATAATGTCTGTGGTTAACATGGACTTTTTTTCCAGCATAATGACAAAACTCCACCGCGTCACTTACGCTGTAAACACCGCGCCCAGCTCAATTAAAGCAAGTCAATAAGAAAAAATGATGACGATCTCGCGCTGAGTGTTATAGTAGCTTTCTGACCCTATAAAACCCTCTTTTTTGGGACAAAAAAAAAAACGGCCTCTAAATGATTCAGCAGCAGATGCTTATGTAATCCAACTCAGTTGGGCTGTTTTTTGTCAGACAGCCCGTGGCTGAGCGAGTTCAGGTAGGGATTAAAGAAGCAAACCTTCCACTCTGAAGGATTCTTGGGCTTAGGCCATTGTGAAGGTGCGTCTGGGAGTGTAGGCTGGATTTTGTTCAGGGGGAAATTTGCACTCTACAAAAATGCTCCAGCTGTCTGGATGTGTTATTGTAATGCAATAATGCATGCACATTATTTTGCATGATTTGAGATTACCCCCCACCCCCACCCCCCATCCCCTCCACCAACCACTGAATGCAGCTCCTGCTTTCACCGCAAATGAGATTCCAAAGCTCATATTTGCATATGGTGTAAAACAAACGGGCGAATGTTTCCTCACTTTCTGCTCATCTCTGCAGTCCTGAACAAACAGATCAATGCCTTCCTGCAGCCTCGTTTTGCTCGGCCGCTGTTGTTAGCCTACATCTTCTCGAGCCACTCCGTCAGAGCGCATTTTAATCATGACGCCGGGTTATTTTTTGCTTTGGCTTTACCTCATGTTAATCTCTCTTTAAGTTGACGGAAGGGCCATATGTTATTTTCTTCGCCGTCCTTATCCTTTCATTCCGCCACAAAAGATTTACATTAATCATCTGTATGAAAGCCGGGAAAACAGAGAGACGAAAGCAGACGGGTCGTCAACGCAGAGGGGGGCTTAACGTGAGCGCAATCCTCCACGCTTCGGTCTCTTCTGAAACAACAGAGGCGTTGATCACAACACAAATATCTGGGGTGAACTTAAGACACTCGCATAGGGCAGAGGGAGTGGTGAGAGCGAGAGAGAATGAACACACACACAGAGAAAGAGAGAGAATAGACAGACAGAGACAGCTCAAGAAAGTGAGAAATCAAATGCAGAAAGAAGAGAACCATACAGAGAACCAGAGAAGCTGTGGACAACGGACAACCTGTGGCTATTTGAATCCAAGGCTAGAAAGATAGGCTAATGTGTTTTGACTACACAAGCTTTCAGTAACTCGAGCACGAGTGGCCAGAAAAGAAACTGAAGGCCATTCGGATAGGAAGTTCACATCCTGCTCTGATCTGTTCTGGAGAGTCTGTGGGCCATCTTGGAGTTCCACAGAGAGCAGGACGGAGCTGCGGAGCTTGTTTGAAGCTAAGCTGCACAACAGATGTCTTCAAAGCCTTGTTCAGGGCCATAAGCCGCTCCCTGTGCTGACAGTGTCTGACAGGGTTATGGTGCTGCACTTTTTGTTGTCCTTCAATTATCTGTCACGTTCAGTGCAATGTTTCATACGGGTTGGTACACGGAGAGGGCCAATTAGAGAGTTTGTCCTACTGCGAAGAAGCTAAAAAGCAAAAAAAGAGAAAAAGTCCCCTCTGAGCTCAAGCTTGTGCCGTTATAATTAAGACAGACGATCAAAAAGTTTAACAACTGTGAACGCAGTATTCTTACCTTCTGCTTCATTATCTGCTAATTATTCCCCAGGGAAAGCTCCTGACGGTAACTACAGGTTATAAAACCAATCTGTTTCCACTGCTGTATCCGCAGTGTGGGCCTTGCTCCTTTGAGGCTAGACTAGCACGCCGTAAGAGGGCACCGTATTTTACATTTAGAAGAGACTTGATTACTCGATTCAAATGTACATAATTCCCTCTTGAATAAAGTACACTACATCTGTTTGCCACTTCTGAATGCCTTCTTCCAAACTGTAGGTGAGTATATTTTGAGTACATTTTAGAGAAGTCATTCTACAAAACGGCTGCCAAATGCATCCACAACGTTTGATGTGCATAAGATGTGCCAAGGCTATTCGTTCAAGTGTTCTTGTTAACATTATATATGAGAAAGCACTAGGTCTTAAAGAATAACATACTAATATATAACCAATAACTAAATAAATGTATTATATTCAGGATTATATGAAATAAAACCTTTTATTTGTAAAAAATTGATTGGTGTGCGTCCCTCAGTCTGACTTACCACCCTGACACACTAACTTGTTTTGCCTATAATGTACTGCTCCAAAGCCTAGGCTGCAGCCGACGTAGGCTGAATTTCTCGCTACGTCACAGAAGGCTGTTCCAAAGTGAAGGACCCTTCGTATACATCCCAGACATGCAGCCTACATCTGGAGTGCTCCGTGCACATGCAACGCGGGAAAAAAAGAAAGCAAAAAAACAAAAAACAAAAAAAAACAGCACCATGAAAACAAAGCCTCCAGAGCATAGTTTGTTTGACAGTGTTGATTTTTATAATTATAACTCATTTCTATGCAATTTCACCCCACCACTGCAAGAGGTGGAAACCTTCCTGTAATGTCCCCACGCAGCCTGTATCCTATGTGACCAATAGGCAACTAAGGAGTTTTTACAGCACAGTCCTACCGAGGACCCGTCCTACCAAGGTTGCAGCCTAGGCTTTGGAACACAGCTATTCTCTTACATTGTTTATTTGATGCTTTTTCATGATAGACCAGGCCAGTCAAGCTCAAGGTGCCTGAGGTGGGAAAATATGTTTTTCTGGGAGGATGAACATATCTTTCATGTTGTGGGTTTTAAAATAAAAAGAGTTTGCTCTTGATGAACATTTTGAAAATTGCAACATGGAAACTATCTATTTCTTTGTATGTCAATATTTGTGGCAAACAGCACACCTCTGCACAAATAATTATGTAAACGTGCTATCCATCACCAACCATTGATGAATAATTCACCAGTAATTAAAGTGTGTGCAAATTGAAAACTTTTAGCTCTCTCTGTGCTTTAAAATGACGCTATTTTACAGCCACCACAAGGGTGATTATAGCAATTCTAGTGAATTCTGTGATTTACACACACAACTTAGTAATGATGTAAATTATGATAAAAGTTACTTTAAGTACAAAAACATCTCCAGGGTCTTCAGGGTGAATCTGAATATCTGTCTGAGTATCTTCAAAAAGTCAAGAAAAGGTAAGTATTAAGAAAAGCAAATGAAGATAGGGATTACTATTGAGTCATGTAAGCACAAGGTATTTAAGCCACCACAGATAGAAGTGACCCTAAGGTCATACTTTAAGATCTGCTTTTAAGATCATCTCTTGTAAATGGGGGGGTCAAAAGAAAGAGTGCACATCATTAACCTTTGGAATGCACAGAAGTCTGCTGTTCATCAGCCATTCATACCTCAATTCAGGATGAAGGGCATTGGCATAACACATGCCTCCAACACCACAAGACTACAACTCTTCACACCATCCCTTTATCTCTTGAGTTAAAAAATGTGCGATATGGCAAAAAGTTCAGTTCAGCATTACAGTTGAAAACACAATGCATATCACACGGTTTAGTTTTCCAACAATCTGTCATAACAAGTGAAACACCTTGATCATCTTCATCTGGCAAAGGGTGGGATATATTTGTCAGCAATAGAACAGTCAGTTCTTGAAGGTTTTGGTTAAAAAACAGGACAAATGGGCAAGTGGAAGACTCTTAGCCACTCTGACAAGGGACAGATTGTGATGGCTAGACGACTGGGTCAGAGCATCTCCAACACATCAGGCAGGTCTTGTGGGATGCTCCTGGTATGCATTGGTCAGTACCTACCAAAAATGGTCCAAGAAAGGACAACCGGTAAACCAGCAACAGGGTCATGGACACCTAAGGCTTACTGATGCGATCTATGGAGGTCCGACCTCACAACTTACAAGACTTCTGTTAACATATTGGTGCCAGAAACCACAGGACACTCTCAGGGTCTTGTGGAGTCCAAGTCATATTCCAAGACTATATTTCATAGTCTTTGGAGCATTTCTTTTGGCCCATTCATCATGAAATTCTGACAGCCATTCTTTACGTGATATAAAATATCTCTTTAAACTATTACAAACAATAATGTTTACATTTCATTATGAACCATATTTGAAATGACTATTACTAGACTAGCATACACTATTACTGTCTGATGCCAACACACATGGCCTAATGGCGTTTAAAGCGTTTCTCAGATGATGACTATACTTACTATATTTACAATATTTGAAATGGAAATGGGAACTGGAAGTGAACTGGAAGTACTGACCATGATATACTCACAAAAGCACATGATCACCTAATTCATCATGATAACAGTAACATACTCATCACATTTGCCACTTCTGTAATCTCCAGATCTGTGTGGCTGTATTTCATTTCATTTGCGGTCACTCAGTCCTACCTGGCTTGTGTGATGTGAAGTCAAAGCTGTCTCTCGCTTTGCCGGCTGGGAGGTATTTTTATACTGCTGTTTATTGCAGCATGCCACACACAATGCTGCGTTTTCTGTCAAAAGCTCAAAATGAATTGACTGCTTGGAAGGCAGCTACACCTAAATTGCCAGTGGTCTGAAGCTCAATTCACTAAAGCAAAGCCAATGATCAAGCCTGGCTCGAATCACCCGGAAACCTTTTTTTTTTATTTCTTTATTCCCCTTCTTTCTTAATTAAAGCCTACATTAAATAGGCTTGACTTTAACATGCCAAATATGTAACCGAATCCACAGGCCTGTCATTCGATAATCCAGCATTCACCTGAGCATAAAACATATTCCTGGGGAAATCTTTTATTGCAGTTCCACAGCTGTCAAACAGTCATTGGCGGCGTGCTACGCTGAGACCACGCTCATGACAACATTGTAATCAATGGCAGCATGTTTGTCCAAAATCTCCTGTTGTGTGACAGTGGAAGTGCTAATTATATATGAGTCATGTCAGAGCGGGTAAAGCAGTGTGACTCCTTGGAGAGCCGGCAGAGCTGCAGTAGGCAACTGCACAATAGGATTACCATCAATGGCAATCCCAGTGGACTCTGCCTTTGTCCACACTCAACAACCAAACTATTGCAGTGTAGCTACTGATCTATCCAGTCAACAGATGCCGGGTTGAACATACTTTACCAGAATGTTGTCAAATATCTTCTGCTACACTACAGAGATGGACTTTGTTGTTGCATCTGATTGAAACTCGGCAGGTAACTAAGAAATACCAATGTATGATTACACAAACAACAAACAAGTCTGTCATTTCTGTGTGACTTCTGTGTCTACCACATTTTTTACAACTGTATAAAAGATCCATGGTGCTACCTTTATAGTTGGATGCCCTGTGATTTTTTGGAGCGAACACACAAGCTTGTTTAGAGCCCAGTACAGGGCTTTATTTAAAGTATCGCTAAAACAGGCTCATGCATGTTCTGACCATCTGTGCCTGGGAGTCCATGAGACAAAACTAGTCTAGTCCGATTGAGGTCATTTCATATACAATTTCTGTCCAATTGAACGAGGTGGGTAATCCTTTAAATAGGCTGTTAAATAGAAGAATAATAGCCACGTAAACACTGATGTGCCATGTATCCGATTACATTCCCAATTGGAAAGGTCAAAGGTCAAGTACATGTGCAAGGCAACAGCAACACATATTATTACTGGAGTAGCGCTCTCAGGCTATGTGTCCACTGTGTGCGGCAAACACGTATCGCTACGGTATGTTCTGCGGGACAAGATGATCTTTCATCAAGCTGCCGTGTGAAATTTTGCTTACACTCAAAATCTTTGAATTTCCACACTGGTACGACTCTTTCCCACCAGTCATTGTTGCACACATTCATCCAGAGGTTTTGTGTATTTGGTGGAGGGACTGGATAGGTCATATGCTTCGGAATGTTGCAGGACATGACCTCTCTCTTCTCTCGCCCCTTCTTTAAGCATGAATATGAAAACAATAAAAAATAATAATTGCTTATTCAATTAATTGCAGTCTTACTCTGACTGGACTTGCTTGATGCTTGTCATGGTAACGTGCACAATAAAGGGTACTCTGCACATGTGAGTCTCAATTTAGATCAGATTACTTCTAGCATGCATGTAAACAGAAATTTTCATCAGATTGTTGAGTAGAGTGTGTATATAAACACCTCAGTCTGAATCTATAATACAGAATGAATTCAGTCAGATTGGAGATCTGAAATATTTGCATGTAAACTTTATACTAGCCATTGTGTGCGAGTCCGTTAGCTGATGTAACAGAACTGGCAGCTAGTGTTCTCCTCCAAGCGTGTTTAGCTGTCCAACGACATTGGATAAGTGTCTCCTTAAGGAATTGGTAGAAAGCACATGTTAACACTTCTTCACCCTCCCAGCATTGGTAGCATCATGCGAGAGAGTCAGAGTTTCTGGAACTAAATTAGGGAGAAAATTAGGAAAATATTGTTTAGTGTCACAACAGTGTCTGGGAAAGAATGCATCCATGAGGATCATGGATCTGTCAGCTTTTTCTCATGCAGTTCAGAATAGGAAAATTCTGCTTGGGTAAACTGAGAGCATTGCCAGTCAAGTGGCATCTGGAAGAGGATGTCAAACAAAAGAGGCACAAGAGAACAATTAGATTATTGTGCCTTTGTTCCTTTGTTTCACAGAGGAATCACATCCATTCTTGTGTATTTTATGCCTCAGAAAGTTTGTCATGCTTTTTTTGCTGTTGGAACAGTGAACCTCAGAATGACACCATTCAGTGTGTACATTTTGTCCACTCCAAATACATTTGATTCATTTTTGCAATCTCTGAAGTCTCGGAACAGCCACTAATTAGTACGATGCAAATCACAACTTGCTAAGCTCCATCCATTGCTCGCCACATTAGCATATTTAGTCGAGCTATTCCTTTATAGCTGCTGGAGGGAAGAAGTTCCTGGAGGAGACATTTCCATGGAGTAACGTCTCACTCAAAGCCTTTCAGCAGCTTTCAGCTCATTATGCAATCACTTCAGGCCAAGCTGAAGTGAACTATCACTGCATAGCAAACATGAGCGTACAGACATGAATCATCTTCAGCAACCTGATTTACTAAACCACATATGTTGCAACTTGGCAAGTTGATACTGGAAGCGTTGAAGAAATGCAGAAAATTCTGCCTATTTTCCAGACTGTGGGTGAGAAGACAAATCTGGGTAGACAAGGCGGATGTAAGCTGCTGCTTGGTCATGGGGGAGGAGTCGTGGATTGGATTTGACGAGCTAAGTGACAAGATGTGGAAAGCTGACTGTAGTCCTGTCTGGTCATCTCTGTGGTTCATTTAAAACCAAAACAATTCACTGAAAATCACATTTCACATCTCATACAGATGAAAAGCCAGCCTTCGCCATCTTTCTTTTCATAGAAACATGCACCCTGAAAATGTTCCTAAATGGTTATGAGGTGGTTCTGAAAAGGTTTGTCACACTCACATCTCATTTCCAGATCCCTCCTTTGAAAGGACCATTTATTGAAAGCTTGTTTAGAAGCCAAAATGGCTAAGTTGCACTCTAGTCCCTGAATAAAAGCAAGACATCTTGGATCTTTGGAACCACAGGGAAAATACAGCCCTGAGTTATGAGAGGTTTTTAGTTTGAAATGACTGATCTTAAAAATAAAGCCTGGGAAAGAGGTCCGGCTTGCAGAGGAAGTGAGACTAGCTTGTTTGGTTTGCGCTAATTATAGCAGCATCAGGCTGCATGCAGATCGCTGCACTCGAATAACATTTATCTATGTAGCTTCTCACCAAAGACCCATTGTTCTCATCTGTCCTAAATACTCCCTAAGCATAAACCCAACACATCGCCAATGAAACCACTCCTGTGGGAGACTTATTTGTGTACTCAATTTGCTGCATGCAATATATAACCTACCCAGCGGAAAGTGTATTAACACAGATACAGATTGCGACTATTTACAGCTACTTTTCAACGGCTCCACATCTGATTCTATGAACACGCAAATAAAACATGACCCTCACTAAAAATATCAGAATATTGTGAAGTGAATATTGTGCAGGTATGAAAACAACCAATCTGTATAAACAGTCTGTCTAAAGAAGCAGAAACCATGGTGCTTCTCACTTCTCGCACTTACACATTCACAATGTCTTAGACACTTAGCTGGAATCAAACATACCACCTGGCAGTGTTTATTATTTCTGAATGTTCGCATCACCCTATATATGTGGATAGATAGGTAGATAGGTAGATAGGTAGATAGATAGATAGATAGATAGATAGATAGACAGACAGACAGATAGGTAGATAGGAGTACAGAGGCAGAGGAACTTTTGAGGAACTTGTGTGCTTACACCATTCACTGTTAACCCAACCCATGTCTTGCACAAATTACTGTTGGAGCCAAACCGAAGCCAAAAGATTCTCTCTGTGGAGCCACATAATCTTGTAAGGACACACAAATATGAAAGAATGATTGTAAAATACTGTTTTTACCAGCAAGACCACCTGCTCAGTCTACCAAGAAACTAAATGCAGTAACTTGCACAGACAAAAAAAGATCTGACAGTGAGATGATATAGTTGCTGCCATTTATAGCTTCAAATTACAGGAAGGGCTAGTATTATTTGCACAGAGGGGGATGTCAAATCCACAAACAGTAACCCTCCCATTGAGGCCTAAATTTACGATTTAAAATGAACCACCCCCTGTTACTCACACTGAAGGCTACAATAAATCCTCTATTAATGGCCCAGATCCAAGCATGTTATTAAACAGATATAATGGAAGATGTAGCTAAATGACATGGCACCAAAGTGCTAAAACTATGCCTCCCAAAAAGTATGTTTCATCTTGAGAGACAAGCCAGAACAATACAGAAGCCCTGAATGATGATGTATTACAAAGTTTGTCTGGAAAGGTTAATGTGGCATCCAGCCCTGCCCATCGGTATCAGTGGTTGATCAAATGTGCTGAGCAGCGATCTATTAAAAACAGCAATAAATCAATTTCTACACTGCCAATGTTTCTGTTACTGATTACACATTTAAGATTGATATGATGATGAAGACAAATAAGCTCTATTCTGATTGGATGAGCTAAAACACTGCTGAGAGCTGCAGTTTGAATGGGCGGGCTAAATTGCTGTAGGTGGAATAGGCGGGATGTGTAAATGAGTTTAGATGTGGCTCAACCAGGGGAGTGAAAGGTATGTTTTGAAACTTTAACAAAGTCAACATTTCACATCAACCTTTTTTATTTTGCTAAAACAAGGGAATTTTTGTTTTTCCATAGGGGCGCGTTACCATGATGACATCAAAGACTCCCTGCAGGTATACACAGCATTTACTGCGCACTTACTTCATAGGTTTGAAGAGCGCCTGGCCGTAGTTCTGGAATGTCATGATGAGCTTCAGCTGGGTGCCTCCAGATTTCATGGCTGCAGATGAAAAAAAGAGGGTGATATTACGGCCAAAACAAGGTCTCATTCCTAAGGATTCTTTTTCAGGGTGGATCTTTCACACAGCTAGATGCAAGTTGTGTGAAACATCATTTGTAAGCAACGTGAAGTAAAATTATAAAAAAATGGCATATCTTTATTAGGCTAATATCAACAGAAAAAAATGATATTTAGTACTGTAAGAAATGTAGCCTGAAATAGCACACACTGTGATGTGATGTGATTAGCTCATTATAAACTTAACTGGTGTTAGGATATTTAATTTTTCAGTATTGGAAAAAGTATTATTGTATCAATCTATACATGCACATTTGATTATTATAATGGCGAGATTAGTATTTCATTCAGTGAACCATTCTAGCTAACATTATATGTGATTTGTCAATTAGCGTACCTACATAGGTGTGATTCTTCATCTGGGGGAACTTTTATGTTCAAGGTTAAACATGCACGGTAAAATCAGTCCATTGTTTCCCTATTTTGTTTCATTAATTTTTCTTCACTGTTTCACTATAGTATAGAAAGGTAGTGATCAGTCGACCAAAACGATAATTTTCATTTGATAATATCTTAAACATCAACACTTTGCTACTTTGGCTTCGTTCCCAACTTCTTTGCTGATGATATGATAAAAAGTAATCTATTCATTAAAGAAATCACAACATGTGTTTTATAACAACTTAAAAAGTTATCTTAAAGACTGTATTATTTACATACAGATCTATCAAACCTTTGCATATTTTTAAACTACATATTACCGCCCCAAACATTACCATTATTACCAGCGGCAACAGTCTGTGATTTCTGTAAGGAACTGTTTTAAGGTAACACTTATGTTGTAACTATGGAAACACAGACTCAGGGGTGCCCATGTCAGCCCTGAGAGAAGAGTAACATATTAATGTCCCGAAAAGTGAGTCATTTAATCGTGTATTCCTCCTGATCATGGAGTAGATTTATTCAGCATCATTACCATTTACACTGTTACGGGCCTTGCAGCAATATTTTACCAAATAAAATATAAAATGTTTGCATTATTTATTCATATTTAAAGTGCATCATACACTAGCTGTTGTGTGGTGTTAGTGAATCCAGGACCTAGGGTCTTTTTTCCTGGAAAAGAGCTAACTGTCATTACCACAACACGTCATTACCAACACAAAACCTGTTGTTATGGTAAAGACACCTGGTAATGACACGAAATTAAAGTCAATGTGTCTGTAAGTCATCAGCAAAGAGCACTGAAGAGTAAGTAAATCCTTTGGAATAACATGTATTTCTGTCACTAAAATAAATAATATAATACATGTAAAATATTTTCTATATAAGCTTAACAAAGAACTACTTTTGTTGTTAAGTTAAGATGGTGAAAAGAGCCCCCAGCTGAAAAAACACACATAGTTCATAACAGGCTAGAGCAGGCTAACTAAGCAGCACCAATGCTGGCAGCTATTTGAACAGCAGTCATGTTACTGTTAGCACCACTCAAACATCTGTCAGGTTAACGCTAACTAGCTTGCTTGCCTGTTTACATATTATATAAGTTAACTGGTAACTAAACTATGTATATGAGGCTTTACTTCATATAACAGAAGCTGAACTTACTTTCACATAAATTTCACATAAGCCAGCCCTACGCACACTTAACATCAGCAACAATGTGAATGCACCTTCAGGGCCGACTTGTATTGCCTGTTATTGAAGATTAGCCCCCTCTCAGTGTAGATAACGCATAACTTGTATTTGATTACAGAATGGCAACAAGTGTGTTTTGGACTCACTGGTCCTTTGGAAGGAAAGAGCTGATAAGGCTGCAGCATAGAGGCCTCTGTGTACAGAATAGCTAAGAGCAATCACAAGCAGCTAATTCACAAAAACGCTGTGGAAAATTACACAAACACGTTGGTTCCTGAAGAGGAACGGAGATGTCTGATGGGGTCTGTTTGATCCCTTTACTAATAAGCTAGTCATCTATGAACAGTTCTCCTCAGGAATGTATGTGGGCTCCAACAAAATCACACACCAACAATCACTGCTGGATTTGTATGAGTGTAGCTTCACTGTTCAAACTGTGTATTTGTCTTGCTTCAATTTCCACAGCTGTGTTTTTCAGGGAAGTTGTATGTAATGCTTCTGCGTTTGATTTGATCACAACATAACTTTGTCTATAAATTAAAGTAGGGTTAAGACTTGGTATTTAAATCAAAGGAGCTGAAAAGCTTAAACCTACTCAAAACAAAAAATAAAAATCAACAAAATCCCATCATATCAGTTTCAACATCATAAAAACAAATCTTATCTGTGTCCCACTTCAAGCTCTGACAGAAATCGCTATGCTTTTGTCAAAGCATGCATGAAATTCTATGAATGTGCCGACCAGCAGCTGCAACTAACCACTGGAGCTGCAGTACTGTGATCCTACTGTAATTATGCTGCTTCATTTTGCTATATATTACAAACACATTAATATGATATGACCCTTGATGTAAAGATATAACTAAAAGAGTGAACTTAAGAAGTGATTTTTGGATCATGTGAATCACTTAATTGAGTCAAACACTCCCAGATTATTTGTGATTGGTCAAGATGCTCAGAGCACATCTGGTATGTCATTTGTCTGCATATTGTAGACTTCTTCCATACCATATCTAACAGAAGACTATAATGAAATCCGGTGTTGCTAATGATGATGATAGAAACAATGTAATGTGCAGTCGTACTCACCGACGCTGGTGATTTTCTGGGTAACCAGGTCCTTGAGCATGGCCTCAATGACTGGATTGTGTCTGGAGTAGAGCTCGTAGCGATTTATCCCAATGTGGAAACGGAGCCAGTTTGGATAAGAGTCTGAGGAGAGATCACCTGTTGGAGCATAATCTCCATCCTTCTCCTGACCATGCCTGAGGACAGAACACACACAACACACCTTAACAATACATCAACCTAAGGGTGAGAGGCAGGGTAATCATTTCTGGGTAATAAATTGGGCTGTTATTACTTATCCAATCATTTAGAATTTTCCTTCAGACAAGATAATTATAGCACTATTTTTATTTTGCTATTATATTAATGTTTTTATTTTATTTGTTATTGTTATCCCACAGTTATGAGTGGGTGTTTGTTATTATATTATGTTAATGATGTTACAAGCAATATCAAAAATGGCCAATTAAAAAACAGATTATATTTAGTTATATTTAACATTAACAAGCAAATAGAGATGTTTATACAGACAGACAGAGATCGAGATAGAAAAATAACATGAGAGAGACAGACAGATAGACAGGGCAGAGAGACAGACAGATAGACAGACAGACAGATAGATAGATGAAGTCAGAACGAGAAATTTTAGAAAGAGGGAGAGATAGATATATAAGATACAGAATGAAAAGGAGAAAAATTAGATAATGTGAGAGAGAGGGTAGGGAGAGATTGTTAGAGATAGATGAGATACAGAAAACAGAATGAGACAGTAAGAGGGAGATATTAGAAAGGGAGAGTGAGAGAGAGAGAGAGAGATGGTCACTGTTAGAAAGACAGGTAGATAAGATCTAAAATGAGAAACAGAAAGAGGGAAAGAGAGAGACTGTTAGAGAGACGGACATGTAGATGAGATACAGACTGAGAGAGAGAGAGAGATTGTGGGAGAGAGAGAGAGAGGGGGGTCACTGACCATTCTTGGTTCTCCGCGGCTTTGGGGTCAAATCTGATATCAGTGTTGACGTTAAACAGAGTGTCCTCCTCGGTCAGGGTGGGCAGAGGTCTCTTATAGAGCGGATGCTCGAACAGCGCGTGCAGCCTGGAGCCCTTAGCCGCGGGTCTCCTGATGAAGGGGGTTTCGTGCCCTCCTCTCCTCTCGTGGCCGTCCAGCCCTGGCCGCGCACGCTGGTTCTGCTGCTGGCTCTGGTGGTGCTGGTTGTCCGCTCTGCTCGGCGTCTCGGCCGTGCTGGCCTTCTCGCGCGAGTGCGAGGTCAGGTTGGAGCCCGGCTCGCTGCTAAAGTCCTGCAGCAGCCTGAGCGTGTGTTTATTGGGCCACGCGGCCCATCCGGGCGCCTGCTCACCTGGGCCGCGCGGGCACGAGCACGCGGGCGTCTGCGGCGATCTGCCGCTCGTGCTGCCGATGCGCCTCTCCAGCCGGGGCAGCAGATCGATGACGATGTGCACGCTGCAGGCCACGAGGAAGACGGTGAGGATGAGTACGCGGAACCTGCGGAACAGGATCATGTCGGCGCGGTGCGGGAGCGCGAGCGCGCGCACTAGCACATGGCACAGAGAGCGCACGAGGCGCGCGCCCACCCTCAGCGGCAGCGCGAGCGCGCACGGGCCATGCTGCTGCTGCTGCTGATGTTGTTGTTGATGGTGGCGGTGGTGATGATGATGATGATGATAATGATGGTGGTGGTGCACGCTCTCCAGGATCGAGAGAGAGAGAGAGAGAGAGAGAGAGAAGCCTCAAACAGCGTCCGACTGGGAATAGCTCATAATCCAGTACAGAGATCAGACTGGTGCGCTGAAGGCAGGTGGAAAGAGGAGGAGGAGGAGAAGGAGGAGGAAGAGGAAGAGGAGGAGGAGGAGGAGGCTGGAGACATCGACAGCTTTGACAGAGCGTCTAAAGGTGCAGCATGTTGAGTTATTGGTAAGTTTTGGGGTCACTGGAGCAGAGTGTGGAGGCAGTAGTAATGCTCCATGTTTGAGCCAGAAGAGGAAGAAGAAGAGGGTTTCTGTTGGCACTTCAGTGAGTGACTGAGGAGACGAGGACTCCGTAGTGAGTGAACCTTGGTTAGCTAGCTTGTCTAGCTGAAGGCTCTTTAGATAACTAGCTCTAGTTAGCTAGCCAAGTTTACCGCTAGCTAGTGTAGCAAATTAGCTAGCTATCTTATCTTATCTAGCTAGTTAATTTGCAGCCCAGTCTGGTTATTTAGTTAAGTTAGCTAGATAGCTACTATTTTCAGCCGTTGACTCTTCATTCAATTCGGTTTATTTGTCCGTTGGCTTTCTGGGACAGGGAGTTTAGCTATTTAGCCGTCGACTCTTCAGTTCAGTTGATGCAGCTGTTCGGCTAATTCGGTTTATTAAGCAGTTGACTCGGTTGACTCCTAACTCATTATTTCTCCGTTGGCTCTTCAGTTCATTCGGTTTGTTAAGCCTCCCCGTGGACTCCTCAGTTCACTCCGTGGGTTCAGCCGTTGACCGGTCGGTTCAGTCAGTTCATTCAGCCCTCGACTCTTAAGGCAAGTTAAAGAGCCGTTGACGCTTCCGTTAATTCGGTTAATTCGGCCTCCCTCGGTCTGTCTATCCGTTGGCCGTTCCGTCCAGTCCGTTGCTCTATCCACCAAACCGAAGGCTTGTTCAGCGCGCGAGGGCGATGCTAGCCGTTGAGCAGTTCGGGCAGACTGAAGAAGAGCCGCGCTGCATCTCTCCTCGAGCAGAGCGACACGCGCGCCCGCAGAGTTTCACATCGCTCGCGCGCTGACTGAAAACGCCGTCGAAACGAAGAGCAGCGGGAAGATGAGGAGAAACGTCCGGCGCTATCCGTCCACAGCTGCTGCTGCTCTGTCCGACTGACTGCTTCCCGGACAGTGCTGCTGTTTGGGTGGGTGGGATGGTGTGTGTATGTGTGTTTGTGCTCGCGCGCGCGCACGCGTGTGTGCGTGTCTGTGCGTCTGTGTGTGTGTGTGTGTGGCTGATCTGCTCGGTCCAGCCTCGCGCCAGCGTCACTCAGACGGGATTGGCTGAATCTTCACCCACAAAAAAACATGAGCTTTAAGGACAGAGATCAGACAGGCAGGGCTTTCTTCTGCAACTCCACACTGCGCAAGAAGAGGGCGTCTCACACACACTCTCTCTCACACTCTCACACCGTTATCCTCTGAAAAAAAGGTCAGAAAGAGGCTCGAGGCTCTCTTGCGTCTTGCTCTTACTCACTGGGCACTTTATTAGGAACACCAATTATACTAATACTGGGTAGGGCCACCTTCTGCTCTCAAAACAGCTTCAGTCCTTCGTGGCATGACTTTCCGCAAGATTTCCCTTTGAGATTCTGGTCTATGTTCACATGATTGCATCACACAGTTCCTGCAGATCCTTCAGGATCCTTCTTCTGCATCCCAAAAGTGTTCTGTTGTTGACCGGGAAGACCACAGAAGAACACTGAACTTGTTATCCTGCTTATGAAACCAGTTTAGGGGATGATTGATTCACAGGTCCAACATGTGCCACAAAAAAAGACCACAAAACCAGCCTGGACTTTTGACACAAGGCAGGCTGGATTCATGGATTCATGCTGTTGGTGCCAAATTCTGACCTCATCATCCGTGTTCCTCAGCAGAAATCGACAGAGGTGTCAAGTAACGAAGTACAAATACTTTGTTACCTTACTTAAGTAAAAATGTTGGTGATCTGTATACTTTACTAAAGTAATTCTTTTTCATCCGACTTCTGACTTCTACTCATTACATTTTCACACAATCATCTGTACTTTCTACTCCTTACATTTAAAAAAAATACTTATTTAATTTCCATTTGTTTTCATTCTGGCTCATCACTGTAAAAAAAAAAAAAAAAAACTATCCAGATAAATCGCTCCTTCTGGAAAGTGTGAATCTGATTGTGGTTGGATGAGAAGTATAAACATACACTATTCTGACTCCCTATTGGTTTGTAAGCGATCCATCGCACCTGCCCATGTCCCGTCACTCTCCAGCAAGGACATAACAGACGGATGTAGCCTAGTATGAAGACGTCCATGACAGAGACTCAAGAGAACTGGAGTGAAATGTCCCGACTAAGATCCACATTTACCTTCCAATAAAGCTTATTGATCGCACGCCTCTGAAGTTTGACTTTTTGCTCCATGTATACTTACAATAGGCAACTACTCTTCATATTTTCCACTCCATAAAACACATGTTAATGCTCAGTAGTGCACATCATTTTCAATGGGCAGAAACAGGTAGCCTAATGCATCCCAAATCCCAATCCCACGTATTTCGACATCAACATTTTAATAAATCATTATAGTCATTATGGCTTTTAGAAAAATATGTTTTTGGGGAGGTGGGGCAGTGCACTATAGCCCCCTGTGGCCCGGCCCAAGCTTATGGACTTTGTTTTTCTTACATTACTTTTATTTTTTTTACTTTAAGTAGTTTTGAAACCAGTACTTTTACACCTTAACAGATCCTTTACATCCTGTTATGACTGTCAGCAGGCGGCAGGTGTTTCTGGTGAAATGGAGATACAGAGATGCTGTTAAAAGTATAAAGTTCTTCAAGGAACTTGTTGAGGTTCTTCTATTTCTTAAGGTGCTTTTGAGGAATCGTCAAGAGAAGTTTTTTTCAAAGGAAAAGGTCCTTGAAGGTTCCTCAAGGAACTTTTACATTTAACAGTGTAGAACTGTCTAAAAACTGGACACTCTGCAGATACACCATGTCTTACAAATACACTACTGTGCTATTGTCCTCCAGTGTTTTATTTAAAGTAACTCGTCTGTGTTCAGTTTAATCCTGTAAATGAACTCTCTCATTTCCAGTGTGTGTCTGTGTGTGCTACAGAGAACTGATAAGAACAGCAGAGACCAGCAGCAGAACACTGGCACAGCTGATCAGTCATGATGTGAAAAAAAGAGAAAAAACATAACAAATGTTGAGCCTCACAAACTGCAACACCGTCCAACAAAAACACAGCCGTTGGGGACTCTGCTTCAGTAACACTGTAAAATTATTGAGTGTAAAGGGTGCAGATGAAGTGTCCACTGTTCTAGTATTAGCATTTAGTTTTAGTATTAGTATTTATTTTAGTATTCGGTTCGAGAAATGTGGGAAAGCAGTTCATCATGTCGTAGTTCTTACATGAATCAATCACAGATAATCTATGTGAGGCTTTCCACATAACATAGGGCCTGCCTGGTCATGTCAAAACCTGTAATACATGCGGCCATGCACACATTTTAAAGATGTTCTGCCATTTAGGTTGTTTTTGTTTTACCCATCTGCTATATTCACTGGGTGTAAATACTACTCATATATAGTAACTCATATTTCTACACCAAAGAAAAAAACCTTTCGGAATTGTCTTTCGGAACTTCTGATCACATGTGGTCGTATCATTATCAAAGCCAAAAACATAGACAAAGGCAGTGTAACTGAACTAATACCACAAACAGTTGTAAGGTTCCTGTCTTTTATTGAGTACACTGAGTAAACATCCACAGTGCAGGCTAGAAAAAGTAAGTGAACCTCTGTGGTAATGACTTCTTGTTTAAATTGAAAGCAATATATACTCTAAATGGTATATACATGTACATTTAGATTACCCTTAGCTAGACTAGGATACCTTTAAGCTTAGATGATAGCCAGTAGATTTTGTGTGTACCTGTGTTTACAGTGTAGTACTGTGTAGCTGTGTTACCTGTATATCAAATTAGCCGATTAGCCTGCTAATGTTTTTGTTTTTTCAAAAAACAGAAATAGTCACTATTCTCAGTACATTAAAAGTGCTATTTTTTGTTTTCATTTCATAAACACAACATATACAACTACCTGAACAGATACTTGACTGAATGGATGCTTTATATAGCTGCTGCACACATGCTAACCAGCTGTACTCGTAGTCGGAGTTTTACCTGTGGCTGAATGAATGTGACTGTTTATTTGTATATTGCTGCATCTTTAAGAAGGCCTTCAGACTCCATATTACCATTTTATTTGTTGTTGTTTATTAGATGTAGTAACTTTCCACATTGTGACAGTATTTCATCATAAGTGAACAAAACTATATCCTCAAAAACACCGAATACAATTTTATGTGGCAATAGAAACGCTAAAAACGCCATTGCCTTCAACTAAAAAGTCACTATTGTAAATATACATGTTTCTTGTTTTCTGTGGACAGTGACAGTATATATCTGCATTTAAATTAATGCTTAAAATGTAAATGCAATTATTATGCAGGTCAGAATGACAACTGTATACCTATACAAATCTCCCAAAGCATTTCCTTCACCTAGGTTCAGCTGAGCTCTCTCCGAGTACTCTGCTCTTCACTGCTCCACTGACTGCCTGAATGTAAACTTGCAGTGACCAGATTCATCTGGTCTCACCAGAGAGGTCCGTAAAGAAATATATGGAGTACCACTTTAAGGAAATGAATGTGGATTTCACAGGTGCACAGTTTTTTTGCCTGGTAAATGGTTGTATGTGGCTGTATGCAGGTTTTAAACAAATGTTCTATGTAGAAATAAAAGTCAGAGAACCCACATTCAGAACTATCTAGCACGCTTTTGTAAAGATCTTCTGCTACACTATGGACCCTATCTTACACGCTGTGCAAGGTGCGTTGTGTTGCCATGCTCATTGCTATCTCACACCCCGCCAACAGTCTATTTCCATGCCTTCTGCCTGCCTCGTTTAAATAGCAACAGTGCTTGTGAATATATCTATGCCGATGGGTGTGGTGGTCTCGAAATGAGGTGTGTTCAGGTAAATTTCTGGTATTGCTATCTTGGCTGTGGAAAACACAGGTACACCACTGACTGAAAACAACAGACCTCAACAGTCAGACGTTCATTGCTATCTTGGCAGTGAATCGTCTACACAGGCACATGCACCCCTGTTTGTTAGCAGCAGCTCACAAACCTACAACGTGTGCTAGTTGGCAGCTATGGAAACCTTTATGAACAATAAACAGAATACAAAGTAAAATAACATTGTTCTAGAGGCGAGGCGCCCCACCACTTCAGCAAGCCTTCCCAGACCGAAATAGTAATCCGTCAAAGTCAGAGCACACCTGGCTCTTAAAGGGAATGGCAAGTGATACGTGATTAATTAAGAGACATGCCTTTTATGAGTTCCGAGCTGCACAAGGCTTACTTTTCCTGTCATTACCATAGCAAAGACACACTGAGGCCCTAAATCAAGCAAAATAGGGCCCCATGAGTTAAAAATGGTTTCACAGCTAAAAACATTCTTCTTAGGGTTTTTTTTAGGGCCTTTTTTTTACCAGATTGGGAATAGTCATATTTCCATCAAATGTTTTTCCTAACCCTAACCCTAACCCTAACCAGCTTTCACTCATTGCATATATGTACAGAAAATCCTGAAGAAATCTTTTTTCGCTGACATTGGAATGAATCTGTTGGACAAAGCAAATTATAGAATGTCCTAAAGAAAAACCTATGAAAATCAATCATATTAACAGCATAAATCCGCAGTATGTCGTGCAGTATGTGCTCTGTACGTTGTTTTATTAATGGTCTTGAGGTTCAGAGAAACAGCTGTTCAGCTGCTTATCACAGGAACTGCTGAAAGGCCTCAGTGTACAGACAATATCCTGGTGTGTTTTCTTCCATGTCCTGAGAGTCTTTGTTTGACAAAGATGCAGACCACACCAACACAATGTCATGCTTGTTTGTGGCCTGTGCATTTCCTTCACCAAGGATCCTTCGAGGTAGGGTGACCACCTGAGGTCAGCCCAGATAAATGTGCATTGATCTAAAACAGGGTTGGGTTTCACCAGCAAAAAAAGAAAAGGCTCCTCTGTTTCCTTGCCTGTTTGTCGGTAAAGCTTCTATTTATTCTTTCAGCCTGAGAAACCTTGGATGCAGCTCCCATCTTTGCTGCAACCATAACTACCACCTTTCCCTGGAATGAGCCGCAGTCCAACTAGAACCGCTCCCAGCAGGCCCTCAAAAGAGAAAGACAAGGGACGGAACGGTGTGGAGGTTTCCGGTCATGATAGCAGCTTCTAAGATAACAATGTATTTCAGTATTATAGCAGAATCGGGGATATTTTATAGTGATTTCAATTCACATAGTTATTAAATATGTTATTTATATGCATGAAGTTTTGTTTTGCAGTATAAAAACATCCTTTACATTTGTACCATGTTTCTGTGATTTCTTCAAATTGACAGGAAGGCAAATCATGGGGGTATGATGGCCTGTCAATGGAGAATGTACATCGCAATAGTAATAGTAATAACTATTGACCTAAGAGATATTATTAAAGGGAATAGAGCATCTGATGGATTCTTATATTCCTATGTAACGCTGAAAAGTGTGAAATGTTAGTTGTAGGATATTTATTTTCACCATGATATTTTGGAAAATGCAGTAATCATACAAAGCCATAATGATAAATTGCTTGGCTATGAAATAAATCATCAATCAAAAGTGCCAATAAGTTATTGCGTACATTCATTATGTGGAAATTCCTCATATTGTCACTGTCGCCAGGAGAAAGATCAGGAAAAACTTTCAGTGTCCTTTTGGAGCATTTCTATTGGTCCATTCTTCATGAGATTTTGAGCCCATGAGTCAAAACGTTTACGAATGTGATGCTATTTTGACCAACAACCAAAAATACTGTGTTGTTTAAGAGTTCAACATTGCTAGAGTTCAGGGGTGACACCAGGCCTCTAAACATGACTGGAAAATGTCTTGGTTCCTTAAAAAAAAGAAAACAACAAACATAAAGGGTGCTAGTGGAATAATGCCAGCGGGCAGTTTAAATCTTCAGACTGGAAAAAAGACAACTGGCCTCTGGCAAGTCTCAGCTGGTCTATAGTATTCAGGAATCCCACATTTGCGGTAACCCCGCCACATTGGGCTAGTTCTAAAATGTAGTTGTGTGACACAAGGGTGCTGTTTTCTAAATGTAGTTATCAAATCTACAAACATGATACTTTAATATGTAACACATGATAACTGACTGTCTGGAACATATACTGAATGTGATGCCGAATAGCTGGCAACCTAAAGGCAGTAGGTTAGGGTTCAGAAGTGGTAAAAAAGTATGGCTGGTTCAGTGATACATTGCTGAAAGCCATTATAATTTGTTGTCCATTAAAGACAGAGATGCTTGCATGTAACATCAGGAAAAAGCAATCTCTGTAAATTCACACTGTCACTGACTTAACTGTTCATTAGAAGACATGTCTACAAGTACAAGAAGAGTATTAATGAGTAATATGAGCTGATAGATGGTTTGTGAAATGACTCATTTTAACAAATATTTTCATTTGGACACAATTTTGGGTTATTTTCTGCTTTTGGTGGATGGGTTTTTAAGCCCTTTTTTAAACCCTTTGGGTTTTAGCTGATGTTTTAGGTCAGTGGTCCGTTCAATTAGAAAAAGCCTGAAGGTTAAACTCAATATAAGTATATATAGTTTCCTCCTCATGTCAGCGTGGATTTGCTCCGGTTTCCTCTCACTTCCCAAAAATGTACATGGTAGGTGAATCGGCTATGCTGAATTGCCCCTAGGTGTAAGTAAATAGGTGTGTGTGGTACTATGTGATGTCCAGGGGGTATTCCTGCCTAGCGTTCAATGATTCCGGGCAGGCTTCAGACCCTTTTTTCTCATGGATGGATGGAAAATCAGACTAGACGCAAGCTCACCAGAATTGTTTAAATTTCACACCGTTTGATCAACGCTGGGTTTTAACACTGCCGTGCATCATTAAAATGGGTAACCATCACATCCCTAGTTATGTCTTTTGCCTCAGAGCACAGCTTTGACTCTGATGTGACGACGACTGTGAGACGATCTGCCAAATCCGAACGCCGCTTCTGCAGTCCAGCCCAACGGCCAGGCCTGCTGTGTTTCATGTTCCACAGAGCTGGCCAGCAGAATGGCATCAGCTCGAGAGACCCTGCAGATGGCTAAGGCACCCGAGGATTTGCTCCTTTCAAAGCGCTGACTACAGCAGCGGCTGTAAATAAGCCAGAATAGATTTATGACCACTCCCGTATGTCTCTGCGAGGTATCAGGGAGGACCATTAGATACAGTTCTGTGGACAGAGATAGGGATTATGCTGGAGATAGAAGCAAGGATACAGATACAGATAGGATGCGAGCGTGAAAGTATAGGTTGACGTGTCTATTTATTATTGAGTCAGAGATTTATGCCGCTCTCCCTCGGGATGGTGATAGAGTGTTTCTGGTTTTGGCCAGGGAATTAAAACTAGAAATTAAGTTACCACAATCCACCGCGATGCTTTAAATGCAGTGGAGACGTTACTAGCTCAAGCTTAAGGTGCAAAATGCAGCAATACATTGATCCGAAGAATGCTGAGAATGCTGGAAATGCTGAGGTTGGCGTAATATTGCTGTTGATTCATTTCTACCTCTATCGGTTTTCAATAAAGCAGGTTTAGATGTTCAGGATGTAGAAGCATGTAGCTAACATGGATTTGCATTTCCCCATCTATACAAGAGGTGAAACACAATGCCACAATCTGTATCCATTTGGTGCCCAAAAGGGCTGTTTCTGTTTCTGTATATGTAGTCAGATTTATAACACAAAATAGACAAAATAGACCTAAAATAGACATTTCTGTTTGACAGGTCCTTTAATTGGGAAGTTGTTATATCCTTATGACTTAAGTACAATAATAAATTAAATAATAAACAAAAACATGCACCGATAAGGCTCATTAAAATTATTAATGTACTTATTTATTTATAATTTGTTGCCCTGTGCTCAGAGCATAGTTTGGATGGGCTATTTTGAGTGGGAGGCCTTTCCGAAGGCCCACTAGTCGACTGGTTGGATATATTTTGTTTATTTGTTTATCTAATGTTTCAATGTTAAAAAAAAATTGCAAAACTAACTGATATTCATGTGCTTTTTGCCAGCAATAAAAGATTCTCACACAATACATTTTTTTTCACCTATGGTAAATCATTCACGACATCCAAGACTAGCTTTTGCTGGTTTCGGATGGTTCAAGCTGATCTTCGAAGGTCAAGGTGGTTGAAAAGCTGGTCATCCAGTCGAAAACATGCCCTACACTGGTCAGCTTGCTGGTTTACCAGCTCTTGGCCATCTTACTGTATGTTGCATTTGATTTTGGTCATATTTGGTGATGCGGACATACTGGTCTTACTTGTCAACCAGCTTGGTTCATGCAGCCTTCGTGATCCTGGTCATGTGGGTCGACTGGCCTTAGTGATCCTGGTCATGCGGGTCAACCAGCCTTCGTGATCCTGGCCATATTATCTGACCAGCTTGGTGATGTTGGTCATGCTGGTCATCTAGCTTGGTCAGTGGTTGAACATAGCTTGTAGACCAGCTAATACATCAAAAGAAGCTAAGCTGGTCATCCAGATGAACTACCTTGACAGGTTTGAGCTAGCCTGGTTTTCCCAACAAAGATATCGTGTTGCTATCACTTAGCTTAGGTTTTCACTATATATATATATATATATATATATATATATATATATATATATATATATATATATATATATATATTTATTGTTATTTTTTATTTTATTTTTTTTTTTTTTTACATTGGTTTTCAATAAGAGGTTTGAAGGGTTTTTTTTTTGCTTCTACTGTAAAGTTGCCATTTTGGAGATGGATAAGGTGTTTGCATGACAGCAACGAATGAATGAACAACTTATATGTTAAACAAGACAGAATCCTTTGTGTATTGGGGTTTATTTTGGAGCTCAGTGAAGCAGTGTTTAGGTCAGGCTACCAGAACAAATCGCTTAAGGCCTTCCTTTTCTGAAAACTCGGACAAATCTGGTAGCCGAGTGGATCCCTAAGCTAGTCTGCTGTGGTTCTACGCTACAGATCAGGCCGGATCAAGGAAAGCCGCTAGGTAACGAAGGCAGTTAGCTAACTGTTCGGAGCAAGTAAACTTTTCAGACACCACCACAGACGTTGAGTGCACACGTGAGTAGGATTTGTGGTGAATCTGGGGAGGAGTGAGTTTAAAAAAACATTTCAAAAGTTGCCCGTTTTTCCTGCCGGCCAAAAACTGGGACCTGTTTATAACAGGAAACTGTTTATAACATATCTGTTTATTCAATAATGCATTTGAAAACTATTACATTCAATTGTGGAGCCCTACACTATCATGAAATATGTAAAATTAGAGAGTAATCTCTGTGCTAAACATGTCAGAGCGGGTTACAACTAGCGCTAATGCTAAAAGTAGCATGAATGTTTAACCAAACATTAAGGACGACGTACTTAGCCGTCTCATCTGATGGATAAAAAACAAGGGCACATTCAGGCCAGGATGAGAAGAGTGCTCTTGGGCCAGCAGATACGAGCAACACACACACACACACACATAGATGTGACTAAAATAAGCCACAGCAGTGGCATTGTGAAAGGCCTGCTTTGCTTCTACTCTCTCTCTCTCTCTTTCTCTCTCTCTCTCTCTCTTACTATATATTTCCTCTTTGTTTCCCCATGTCTCTCCCTCCACCCCCCCTCTCTCTGTCTCTTTCCAACTCTCACTCTCTTTCTCTTTTTTATTTTTAGCCAGGTTTTGGCAGCTCCTCCTCTGCACAGCACATTGACTCTATATGTTAGTTTAAGCAAGCGTCAGAAAAGTGAGGAGTTTTGGAGGCAGCGAGTGCGTGTTTGTGTCTAGATAAGATGATGAGGAGCGAGCGGCCCATGAGCCCAATATAACGCTATAATTAGCCCCGGGCGGACAGATTTAATGAGCGGGAGGTCTAACCGTGGAAAGGCGCTAGTTCAGATCACCGCGTTAGACTTGTGTTTATTTCGGCGTGTGGGTTTTAATGCGCGTCTCCGGGGACGGCTGGTCAGTGCTGATTATAGTAACGACCCCCTTACCATGCCTAAATAACAGTCATCCACGCCGCAGTTTGTTATTTTACTCCAGCGCTATATATACATATATACTCAGGGCTAAAATAAATGACAGCCAGGGAGCCTTGGTTTGTTTTTAAGGAAGAGTGCCTGGAGTGATGAGAGTGATTCCTGCCCACAAGCCAACAGTGCTATTATTTCCAACACAATCACGTGAGCATCTTCCGGCCGTTGTGATTTATATGATAGGGTACTTTAGCCCCTTTGGCGTAGATCGGTGGCTCGTATGTTCATGGAGGCAGTTTGACTGCAACGTATGCTTGTCAAGCCTGAAGAATATCGATCATTTTTTATGTAATTACATTATTTATTAAAGAAATATTTATTGAAAATTAAACATTTAAGGAGGGTTAAGGCCTGTAGACCCTTTGTCTTTTTAGAAAGCGCTCCATTACATTCAATAGACAAGTCAAGACAACCATATCCACCATTAATGTTGGACACAGATGGAATTTGGCCTACGCCCTAAACCCTCAACAGTTACAGTGAGCTCACGTGGCCAGAGCGGTAGGCAGCCATCACAGCGGCACCTGGGGAGCAGGAAATGTGAAGGGGCTTGCTGCTTGCCGAGCCTGGGTATCAAACCCACAACCCTGTCATCAATAATACCATTCAATTCAGATTTATTTCCGTAGCATTTCTGACACGGCATGTCGTCCCAAAGCAGCTTCACAGAGATCCACGTCCGAGACTCAAGCCAATGGCGATAATGGTAGGGAAAACCCTTATTGGATCAAGAAGAAGAAACATTAAGTGGACCCAAGACTCAAAAGGGGAAACCCATCCTCCGGATGCTGGTTAAATAGTGATATGCACAGCTTTGCAGTATAATGTAGTGTGAATGAAGGGCAGCATTAGTAGCGGAGGGCCGGGTCGGGCAGGACCCAGGACACAACTGAAAGAACGAAGCATCTCGATACATGGGCTTGAGAAAGGAAAGAAAAAACAAGGAGGTTAGGAGGAATTGATGCAAATACAATATATGTCCAATTGTTTGTGGACATCCCTTCTAATGAATGCATTAAGCTATTTTAAGTTGCACCCATTGCTGAGACAGATGCACAAATGCGCACACAGCTTGTCTAGTCCCGTATTATATGCACTATAGAAGAACTGCCAATAGAATAGGATTCTCTAGATCAGATACACATGAACCTATTGCCACTATGGCTAATGCCAGGCAAGAACTAGAGGGGTATAAAGCCCCTTAGTATTGAGCTGTGGAGCAGTGGAACTTAGTTCTCTGGAATGATGGTGGTGCTCCATCCATTATTTTGCGATGAGTTGGGGAGCTGATGATGAGGTAGGGTGTATCATCCAAGGAGGTATCATCTAACATCTTCACAGCAATGCTTCAAAATCTAGAAGAGTAGAGACAGTCACTCCAACAAAAGCAGAATACACTCTTTTTTGAATACCCTTGATTTCAGCAACTAGGGTGTCCCTGTTTTTGGCAATATGGACATCACATAATATGGTAAACAATTGTCTCATGATCTCTGAATTGGAAAGTTTACACTGAGTAGAGATTTGAACTATGATTAGAGGCTCCAATCAATCAATCAATCAATCAATCAGACTCAGGCAACAGGCACACATCCATCGCGTGCTTCAAGCGAACAACATTTGCTGCCCATATGGCTTTTTTCCTCCCTTAGTGGATAAGCTAAAATAGCAAGGATGTTTCTTCATCACTTTAATGAACTTCATGTAGATGACATTAAAGCACAGCTAAAAAAGTGGGGACTTTGAAGTAGGGCGACGTTGATGTTGACTTAAATATAGCTGTAACGGACAATATAGCAGAAACGCAGACGTTTGTGCTGTTCCTAGCTAGGCATCGTCAGCATTTTTCTGCATTACACAAGTGCTGTTGTGTCGCTTTCTGCTTTGGTGTGTTTTGGTGAGGCCTGAAGGAGGTGTTAGCTCAAATGTAACAGTACTACAACTTCAACTCCCTACTGCCCTCATAACGGATTAACTGAAAGCCAAAGTTAAGGGAGCCAAGGTTGCTCTCCTTTGTGTTTTGACTGTTGAAGGTTGTAAAGTTGTAGAGCAACCATGCAGCGCTTGTCTTTTCAGGTAAACGCTCGATAGTGATGACGTCCTCTGAGGGCTGTAGTGTCCTTGAGATCCCTGAACATGAACCGCATTAGGTTTCTAAGCCATTAACTGTTATCTAATAAACACAAATCAAAAAAATCTCAGTAGGCTTATGCTTCAAACACCACCAGAAAAATTCAAAATGCAAACTTTGCCCATCAAAAGCCCTTTGCGCCCACCAACCTGCCTGTTATCATGCAGGCCACCAGTATGCATGCAGGCCACTAGAACAGTCCCTCATGACTGATTACTGTTACTGGTTCCTGAAAGAGAGCTGCCAGATTCACTACAGCAATAATCACACAGTAGAAAGCAATAATATATATTTTCCTGTGGCATAATAAGATGAGCCTGTGTGAATGATTGCACTGTGTGGATTCCTGCCTGACAGTGGTTACAGTATGTGTGGGTTCCTCACCTTCATATCTGCCACCACCTGCTATTTCAGCACACTGATGAGTCAGTAATCAGCTATGGTCGGAAGGTCACTCCCTCTGAGTCTCTTGCATTTAATATGCTGCAGAAAGATTCTCGCTTTTCTCGCTAAGTAAATCAAAGCTACGGGGGCGGAATGCCTTCAAGGAAGCGCAAGTCATGGAACAACAAGGGGAGAGGGCAGTGGGTTATTATGTATTGTTCATCAATCCTTAGGCGAAAAGAGTCTTGGAGTGACCTCGGAAGATTTTAACACATTTCCAGTAATGTAGGATTTTTTTTTTTTTTTTAGAAATGCCAAAGAATGCATTTATTGAGTATTTTTATTTGTACTTTAATGTATAGATAGTATATATCAGTGTGTGAACTTTAACAAGCCTATTTACCACCCTGTTAATTTGCCTTAAAATGAAACAAGCCGATTTTTCTTTTAAGTAGACCCTTTTTGTTGGCTGGTTTGCGTCACTACCGAAAGCTCCCAGAAACACATGTATTATAGCATAGTCTTACTGGGTAATGTTGCTGTCCTCTCCTTGTGTCCTCTCAGCGCAGTGTGCTAAAGAGCTGAAAATATTGTACCTTTATAATAGTGTTATCTGTAAGCCTTGCCCCCACTGGTATGTAAACCAGTACTTTGCCTTCTGGTGTGTGTTTAGCTCCAGTTTGGTAGTCAGCTGAGGTAGTCCAGGGTGTGAATGTTGGAGAGAAGTGATGGTAAAAGCTAGCACTGTCTACGTTCTTGCATGCCGAGATATAGCTCACCTTCTGTGGACACAGGTCACAAAGTCTAGTTTATGTAGTAACCCTTATTCCCATAACTAACAGTGTCTGAACACACATTGCTGCAGTTTTACTGTTTCAGCAGCTCCGACTACAGCTAGCAGGGCTTTTGCTAGTGGACAGGTTGTATCTCAATTTTGGATAAATCTTACACAATGACTGTTACAAAACAGTTCTGGGGTTTTGGAAATGGCACATGTGCCAGCTCTGTTTTGTTTCTGCCAGAATTTCTTCTGAAGGATGACACGGTTTCCATGTAATCTCATTATTCAACTATGCCAAAATTGAAACTTTAACATTTAATTAACCCTAGAAACTAATTTAATGTAACCCTAGAAACTATTATTTCTCACTCACATACCTAATGTTTCATAAGATTTCATAGTAAGAGCCTGCATTTAATGCATATACTGATAATGAGCTTATTTGCATGTATGAATTCGCATTGGGCCCGAACTGTCAAGAATGTTTCTGGCTTTGTCAGTTTCTCTCCTTGCTGAAGTTGGGCTGTGTGGCTGTCAGGCTCTTCGCTCTGCTCTTCTGCCTCCTTTACGGATCCCGTGCACTGCAATTATCTGAGCGCTGACTTCGCAGGTTATTTCCTCAGAGCCTCTCTCGGTTATAAGTTATACGACACTTGGCTGTGGCAGGTAGCGCTTCTTGCTAAGACCTTTATTAGCAGGGCTGTCTGCCTGCAAAATGCCACTGTGGCCCTTTGTTAAAGGCCAGAGCCATGCTGCTTTATGTGCTGGAGGTTGTGGAATCGTGGGGGGTTGCACGGTGTGTGAATTATGTTATGGACACCATGCTTTAGCTCTGTGAGTCACTTCAACACATAACACTTTCTTTAAGTAGAAAAATCTCCAAAATCTTAATTTTCAATGAAAGTCAATGTAATTTTTATTAAATTCCAGATCATTTGGAGCTTTTTTATTGGTCCATCATTTAATTTTGACACAATGTAAAGAACATATTAAAAATATTACTATACATTACTATAATATAAAATATTTAAAATATTACTGGTGTGAAAGGCCGAGATTTGTTAAGTGTCATATAACTAACACTTTTGATGTCAGTTGAGTAAATATATTAATGTCTGATGAAAACACTGACAATATAAGCCAAAGTCATTATGATGCATTTCTCTTGAAGTGCTGTAACAGTAACATTGAAATCGCTCAAGTCATTTTAATGAGTACAGTAAAAATATTAATTGCATGGGATGCAGTTGAGAAATCTATAAAATCTTGTTCACGCCTGTGAATTGGGAATTGTAAAATATACAGTAAATATGGGGATTCTAAAAGTCCACATTGAGACAAACCTCATTTAAACCTGGAAAAAAGCCACCAGAAAGTTTCTGAAATGATAAAAAATTGTAAAATAAATTAAATAAAATAAAATTGTGGCAAAGACCACGTCGAGGCTATTGTACAAAAAGTTTAGAGAGATGTTTTGAGTCTAATCTCAGCCATTGAAGCTCATGTTCAGACCACCTTCAACTGGATCTGATCTACTCACTGAGGATTTCATGCTGTTCGGGTGCATGCTGCCATTAAAGAACAGAAGTGGAACCCATGATCTTCTGCTGTTGCAGCTCAACCTCTTCAAGGTTTGTTTGTTTGTTGTTTATTCTGAGATGCTTTTCTGCTCACTGCAAATATAAAGAGTTGTGTCTGAGTTACTGTTGCCTTTCTGTCCAACCAGTCTGGTTTCTGTTGATCTCACTCATCAACAAGGTGTTTCCGACTGCAGAACTGACACTAACTAGATAACTTTTCTTTATTACGATATTCTGAGTAAATCTGGAGACTGTAGTGCTGAAAACCACAGGGGGTCAGCAGTTCTTAAAATATTCAGATCAGCTCATCTGGCACTAACAATCACGCACCACTTAATTTTTTTCCCCATTCTGATTGCCAGGGGCGCTGCCAGGGATTTTAGGCCTAACTCATTCTGGGCCCTTAACAATTCGGCCAAAATATTCAATTAACCCCTTAAATAGGCTATGGCTCACCGACGGGCCGTAAGTGTTATTACAAACTTCTGTTACCAAATAATTGCCCCACCAGTTTATACAGAAGTCCCTGTAGTTACTGAGTAATATACCTTAGTGTGTAATAAGACTTGCTGCATTTAGGAGATTAATGCATTTCTTTGGGCATGCGTCAATCATAGGCCCTAGGAATCGTCCTAACCCCACCACCCCCGGGCCATTGCTGATCGTTCAAGATAGCCTGAAGCAGCTGGTCTATATCTGCATAATATTTTCTGTACTGCTGCCATATGATTGGTTGATTGGAGTACCTGCTCTTTTGCAATGCACTGTAAAGACAGCACCCATGATAGGTTTGTCATCTTAGAATAAATCCAAATAAGCATACATGCAGTAGTCAGAGTTAGTGGTTTACTAATACAGTTAGAAGAACAAAGGTTTAAAATGAGGTTAGAAACACACTCACACACCTAAAACCATAATTTGTACAGTAAGCTTACTTTGATTAGAATCTGGATTCAGTGCTAAACCTAACCCCAACCATTAATCTAGGTCTAACCCTAATGCTGTTAAGAATCAGCTGAGATAGTTAAACAGTTAGAACATTGGGGGAACATTTATTGTGGACTGTGGACCCTTTATTCAGCTCCAAATGGAATTATAATGAGTTTCCCCACACATTTAGGTAGTTATATATAGCTATGGAGCCTGTTATCACCACAAATGTAAGACTAGCGCTCGGGCTGGCCTGCAGGCAGAGTGCTAATTCAGACAGTGAGAGTCCAGTAATATGAGGGTGTGGGTAGTCCAGGTAATATGAGGGTGTTTTCCCCTCATTTAGAGCTTATGCTGAAACTGTAGAGAATGTGCTCCTACGTCAGCTGTATATCAGCTCTCAGACTCTTAAGCTCATCTTAAGATGACCATGCAGATTTGCTTTGATGGACTGAACGGTTGGGTTTTCCTTTATTTTCAGGGCTGCTGACCTTTTCGGCTCCACCGGTAGGTGCTTTCCCTGGGGCTAAACAAAGACGCATTACTGGTTTCTCCCAGCACAAAAGCTTTATTGAACGCCGGCTGCAGCTCCGTCTCATCGGCCTGCCTGATCAGGTGTCATGAGAAACGCTAGAAAAGCCTGAGTCATGTCAGTTGGTTTTCCCCAAGCATTTGCTGATGCAGGTGGGGGGGGCAAAAATATACTGTTGAAAAAAGAGAAGTAACAGAGTCTTCAGACTGTGAACACACTGGTGACTAACCAAAGATTCACAATGGACTACCTCAAGAGGCACAAGCTGAAAGTTTTGCCATGACTTTCAGAGATCCCTGACCAAGAAATCATTGGAAAACCTCAAGAGAGCAGTGCATGCAAGACTGTCTAAGACTGTCACAGAACTAGAAGCTCTTTGAAAGGACAAAAAGGAGTGAAAATCCCCCAAAAAAGAAGTAAAAAGACTTTTATCTGACTTCAAAAAGTGTTTACAAGCTGTGATACAAATTGGTTGGCAAGTACGGACCATACAAAGTGCCCAAATTTAGTTTTAGGCTGTTTTTCAGTATTTAAAAACATACAAGACATAAAAATTTCTTGCTTGAAATATAAATGCAACAGGATTAACTGCACTGTATTTGTTTTAAGCTCACCGACGCTGGGGGCTTTATACCACCTAAGCCGAGTGATGGAGATCCATGCAATACCATGCAATTAGGATGAGAGTGACATTTGAAATACAGAACCAACCATCCAACATCAGCACATGACCTCACTCGTGTCTGTGGTTGATCCTCACAGCCATGTTCAGATATTTAGTGCAAAGCCTTCCAATAGTAGAGTAGAGCAGGTTGTTAATGCAACAAAAGGAGGGACAAACACCCTATTAAAACCATTTCAAAAGGATGTTAGTTGAGCTGTCAGATGTTAGGTTCATGGACAGGGGTTAAGACTAGTCCTGGACTAAGTTTTCCTTTCATTTGAGAATTTCAGTGTAGAATGCTTTGTGGTCCAGGACTAGGCCTGATCCCTATCTGGGTCCATAGTGTAGTCCATTAGTTTTCTTCTTCTAGCATGTTCACATTTCAGACAGCCAAGATTTTCTTAAGATGATGACTTGCTTTTGCAAATAAGTGCAGAAGAGATTTCATTAATGAAACATGAACTCTAGATTTTTTCGTATCTCTCATCAAGCAAACAAGTGAGTCTATGTTTAACATAAATAAGCGGCTCATTCCAGAATTGGGGGTTTATCCCAGATAAACCCTTTGTTATTTTTTTAATCAGTTAAAAAAGTATGCAAATGGAATGAAATTATTGCTATTGATAATGCTTAAAATGCTTAATATATATTTTAGTCACAATTAATGCTCATAATATTAAAACTAAATGACTCAGCCTCCTGATTCAGACATTCCTTTTGAAGTCTCATTTTTAGTTGTTTTTGATCACTCTATAATCAGTTCTAAAAGCAGTTATAGAATAGAATAGAATAGCTATTTTCTGTAGAATATTTTGTCTATTTTATGTCTTGTTTTATGTCTTATTTCATGTTCCATGTTCATGTTTTGGTCAACGTCTGTTAAAAACGCATAGTGATGTCACGTCCTTTGGCAGGAAACGTGGACATGTCAGGTGTCTGATCTCATTGTTTTGTATAAAATGTTGAGGATACATCAACAGTATCTTAATTATAAGTATCTTTTAATGTGATATTGAGTGAATCTCTCATTCACGTTTTAATAAATGAAGAAAAAACGAAGTGTTAAAAATCCATACACTTCTGGTTTTGGACGTGCTGTGTGGAATCTAGTTTAGCAGATGGATTTAAGGCACAAAATGTAAAAAAAAAAAAAAGAAACTGTCAACTCAGTCAAGTCCTTCATTTGTTTAAATGGTTTAAACAGTTAAACGAGGTGATTGATGACTTTTCCCAAACTTGAAACTCACCTGCGAAAATGCACCATACATATTAATATTAGTAAATTAGTCAATAAAATGAATAAAGATCTAAGCCACTAGCCACTAGTTGGATGACTGGGTCAGAACATCTCCAAAACATCAGGCATCAGATCTTTTGGGATGTTTTCCCGGTGTGCAAGTTCAGTCACGTTTTTCATAATTCACAAATGTATCTCCATTTTAGCTGATTTTCACCTTTTGACACAGTTTGAATCTGGCAGTTGTTCTTTACATTTCACTCACACAACATTTTATAATGAATAGACCAATAGAAATGCTCCAAAATGACTTGGAATAAAATCTTTTTCCATTGACTTCAGTAGCAAGTCCAGGAGCTTTTTTCCGTCTCCTGTAAAGTTGCCATTTTAGAGATATAAGGTTTTTCTGTGACAGTGACGAAATTCAACCTTTTGGCAGTATTTAACTTCAATGCATGCACATTGACAATAGGCAGGATGTGAGATCATCCAAAGTGTGAATGACTACCACACTTTTCTAAAAACACAAATTTTCATTAAAAAAATCAACTGTAGAATCTGTAGAACATTTGGGCCTCAGAACCTGTTCCACACTGGTGAGTCCACTCTTCCCGAACTTGAAACCTACCTGCAGTTTTAGAATGGACCATACATATTAATATTTGTAAATTAGTAAATAAAATGAATAAAGATCTAAGCCACTAGCCACTAGTTGGATGACTGGGTCAGAACATCTCCAAAACATCAGGCATCAGGTCTTGTGGGGTGTTTTCCCGGTGTGCAATGGTCAGTACCCACCAAATATGTTCCATATTTGGAGCAAAAGCTAGCCTGTATGTGCAGGACTTAAAGAATCTGCCACTAGGGTCTTGGTGCCAGATACCACTCAGAGGTCTTGTGGAGTTCGTGCTTTGACTAGTGGACAGCTGTTTTGGCGGCACATGGAAGGATTTACATTTACATTTACATTTATGGCATTTAGCTGACGCTCTTATCCAGAGCAACTTACAAGGTTCCTCGTATCACAGAGGTGGGTCAGTGTAGTGTTAGGAGTCTTGCCCAAGGACTCTTATTGGTGTAGCGCAGGATAGTCACCCAGACCGGGAATCGAACCCCAGTATTCCACGTGGTGTGGTAGCATACTGGCAGGTAGTGGTGTTATCTGTTGTGCCACACCAACCACTGGTGTGGTGACTCAATATTAGTCAGGTGCTTTTAATGTTATGGCTGAATAAAGGTATAACAGCATAAAAACCGTCGTGCCACAGCTGTGTATTTAGCTAAACGGGTAGTGGTGGAAGCTGGTGATTCAGTCGGTCAAAGCAGCGGGCCTGAAAATATGACACGTCATGAAAGGAGGACTGACACTCTGCAGCTGAAACACACTGAGAAACACAACAAGGTTTTCTACGCATCCATTTGTGCGAATCGGACACCTTCCATCCTTAATAATGCGACAATGTAGTCCACTACAGGTTGAGAGCGTAAAGGTCACACTGTCTGCGCATGCAACCTGACACACACACACACACACACACACACGACTCCCTGCAGAAATCCAATTAGAGCATTACCTCATAGGGCAGCAGCACACGCACACAACATTCTTTGTCCATTTTTGCGGAGCTTAGTGGGGCCTGCAGGTGCTGCAATGAGCTTTTAAAGAAACTCCAGCAAAGCCACACCCTTCCTCGCTGAACTTTTCATCTCGCCTTGCCATGCCCCAACAAGACCCATCATTACGCTCCACAACTAAAGGTGTTCTTTTCTCCGGGGGAGAGAAGATCATAGCCCAATTATGGCAGCAGTGGCTAAGGCTTACACACACACACACACACACTCACCATGTTTATCTGTCTTTATGAGGACCAGAAGTTGTGTAGGAACGACATTAAAGGTGCAAAACAAACACAGTCCTCCCTTTAATGTTCCTTCAGAAGCTCCGCCCCTCACCCAAAAACACCTTTTTAGATCTTTGTGGCCATAAAACCCAACAGTCAAATATCATAATATAATGTTAGAGAGAACAATTCCATGGCAAGGAATTAGATTTAGCTAAGCTATGGGTTAGCAAACCCCACAACCTTGCTGCAACTGCTGATGCTAAGCAAACCAATAGTGATTATCTACCCCAAGCATTTTCAAACAGGGCAAGTCCATTTTTCAAATCAATTTGATGGTCTCTTGACCATCTCTCATTGACAGGGTGTGTAGTTCAACATGTAGCAGATAAACAGATACACGGTCTTCCTTCCCCCCGTCCTGTACACATGCACAAATGTTGCTGATTGGTCGGAATACGACTGTGTTTCTCAACTGAGCCACTTTGTTTATTTATCTTTTCCAGAGCCAGGGCTGAGTACGAACACCATACGGCTCCTTTAAACATCACAAAGTTACTAGAAAGTTGCAGATTTTGCTATCTACCAAAGAATTAGCACAGGTGTGGAGTTTGGTCTCTGAAGGCATCAATTTATCTAATAGGCCCAAGATTTCTAAAAGAAAAATAAATGCTAAAGGTCTGATGAGGCTCGTTTGAGAACACAGCAGAATTAGAAGAACTAAAGCAGGTGGGAACTTAATTCTGCCACATGAAATCCTTTCTCACACTCAAATCACTGGATGTTACGTTAGTTACTTTCACCAGTAAATAAAGTTCAGTCACGTTTTTCACAACTCACAAATGCAAGAGTCTTGTATCTCCATTTTAGCCGATTTTCACTTTTTGAATCTGGCAGTTGTTCTATACATTTCACTCAACATTTCATACTGAATGGACCAATAGAAATGACTTAAATGACTTAAATAAAAATCTTTCTCCATTGACTTCAGTAGCAAGTCCAGAAGCTTTTTTCCTTATCCTGTAAAGTTGCTATTTTAGAGATATAAGGTTTTTCTGTGACAGTGTGTGATGAAATCCAACCTTTTGGCAGTATTTTATTTGAATGCACGCGCAACAGACAGAATGTGAGATCATCCAAAGTGTGAATGACTACCACACTTTTCTAAAAACACAAATTTTCATTGAAAAAAACAGAATACTTTTTTTTCATACTTTTCAACAGAAAAGGTTGCTACAATGGGTTCTTTAAGATATAGAAGATATAGAAGCACCATTTTTCTAAAAACGATGTGTGTCTTTTGAAGAAGTGTATGTGAAAGTTCTTTACCAGTTAATGGTAAATCTCTTAAATACAAGTTCCACTGGGTCTAGTGCTCAGTTCTGGCTTGAGTTCACACCTAACCTCATCCCTTTATCATCTCTGATCAAAAAGATTGAGAAAGGGGAAATACACATTTCATTGATTGTGTTTGCTCATAATGTGATCAACCCACAAGACTAACCATAGACTAACCTCTGAACCCTAACAGTGTTTAACCTAAAAATGAACCATAACCAATTCTCAGTCCTGAACCAAACCACAACTGGAACCATTAGCAACAGTAAGACAAATCTTCAAACCTTCCCCATACCAGCCTTCCAAATCAGCGCACTCCTAGAATTGTACATTCTATATGGTCGCATCAGTCCCCGCAAGGAATATAAACATATACATACACACACATGCACATACACACACAGACACACATGCAGCAGTAGGTCTTAATTGCACAGGGGATCTGGGCCTTTCTAAGCAAGCTTTAGCCCTACAGCTCCCTCTTTCTTCCACATCATTAGATCAGCAATCAAAGCCTTTGGGCCAGGTTGCTGAACAAAAGCACAGCCGCACGGTACTGAGCTACTGTTCCCTCTTACAGAACAAAAAGGAACACTGTGTCGAACCTGACTATAAGTGAGCAAGTGTAAATCTCTTGCTTTACAAAAGCACAAGACCAACAAAAGGTCACATCAGTGGATGAAATATAGGCCCTTCATGGAACAATATGCTGCAGAGTGAAGGAACTGAACGGTACAGCAGATTTTCTCCTGTAATATCCCTCACTAATGCAAGTATTCTTCTGTCATCTGTCTGCTGAATGCCGAGCTTTCTGGTGGTGAACATTTCTCTGTAATGTAGCTAACAGCTGACTTTGATGGACACTGACATTTCTTTGGTCTTCGTGTGGGGTGAGAGACGAAAGCAACAGACTCTAGATGCCACATCTACAATCGATTCTAGCACTCACAGGATCTTAAATAAATGGACAAACTAACCTCACTATCATTATTTTATTAAAACCAATCCTTTCAATTACTTTCCAATACGTGGCTATAGTCTAAAATCCATGAAATCCATCACCATCAGCTGTTTCCTTCCTTAAGATGTAAGACAGAATGGCATGGAAACAGAATTGAAAGAAGTGAAAGAATTTTATCTTTGTCTTTATTTCAATATTATTGAAAAATGGAGGTAATATACCTAACCATATAAGATTGTAGAAACATCTTTTTAAAATGATTTGTAAAATTAAATTAATAGAAATACAATTTGCTTGTGAGGAGAAAGTTAGAACACTCTAGGCCTTTTTCAAATAGCTGTTTTTTCTATAACTGTCCACCAGTTTCTAACATGGGAACAAGTTTTTTCCCACTCCTCCACGCAGAATTCTTTCATACGTATGATGTTTGACTGTAGACTGTAATAGATTCACATTTTTAAAAAATCACAGTAAAAGGTACAGTATTTTGACAAGGGGTATCCAAACATTTGCATTCTACTGTAAATTGTTCAGGTTGAAAGGATGACGCTTTTGGGTTGTAATTTTACATTAGGCACTGAACTCTGCAGCTCCTTCAAAGTGATTGTTGCAGATCTCTCTGTGGCTTCCCACACAAGTCTCCTTCACCGGTAAAATGAAATCTGTTAAAAAACACCACCCAAATATCCTGGAGTAAATTTTAGGAGTGCTGAATACTTCTTTAAGTCTTCTGCAAGGTTCTATAAATACAGTATAGGATGTGGGATAGGGCATGAGGCAGGATTGCTTAGAAACACAGTCAATTAAGGGGTTCAACATTTGTTCAACATGGGTTCAGGTTTTTTATATGTAATAGTGTGTTTAATATTGCCATATATGGAGAGGAAACTACTGCAGAAATTATGTTAAGAGGGTCCTGCTCCAGGATAAGCATTGACACCATTAAAGGTCTCCCTGCTGCTCCTGGTAGGTTTGTAATGGTGACAGTATCGTAGTACTGGTGTTTTGTGTTGTCCTGATGGGTTAAAACCACAGTGTAAAGGATCCTAATGGTTTCATGGATGAGCTCAGAAGCTCAGACTGCTCCATCAGGCATTTGATGGTTTTCCAATAGGATCTAAAGGTGTCCTGCAGAACACTAGTGGTTTCTAATGGAAATCATGGACTCAATTATTAATTAGGTACCAAAACCACCATGTCTTAATCTTTTAATGCTTCTAATGATCTTTGTTTAGCAGGTTGAAGGACTGTGGAATTAGTGTCTCAGTACAGTACTTAGGCCTTAGATAGCCATTAAATGGTTTAAATGGTTCAAAACTATGGCTGTTTCTGTCAGTCAGATTGTGTTGTTTTTCACTGTACTGTATGAAGAAAGAAATGCTATGGTTGCTATGGTATGCCAGGTGGTTGCTATGGTGTTGCGATGTAGTTGCTATGTCATGCCGGGTGGAAGGCTATGGTGGTGGTTATGGTGGTTACGTGGTTGTTAAATGAGTTCTACAGGATTGCTTGGTGGTTGCTGTGAAGTTGCTTAGCAGCTGTTCGGGTGTTTCTAAGGGATTGCTTTGGTTTTGCTAGGTAGTCACTAGGTTATTGCTATGGAGTTGCTTAGCGGTGATGTTGCTAGGCAGTTGCTATGTCATGGCAGGTGGATAGCTATGATGGCAGCTATGGTGTTGCTAGGCAGATTTTTGTGGTTGCCTCTAGTGGTGGTTGTGGTGGTGCTAGGTTGTGGTTAAATGGGTGCTACTAAATTGCTTGGTGGTTGCAATGGAGTCGCTTAGCAGTGGTGTTCGGGTGTTGCTAGGTGGTTGCTAGGCATTTACCATGGCGTTTCAGGTGGTTGCTGGGTAGTTGCTAGCTGAATGCAATGGTGCAACTAGATGTTTGCTATGGTGTCCCAAGTGGCTGCTATGGGGTTCCTGTGGTGTGGCTAAGTGGTTGCTAGGGTATAGGCTAGGCAGTTGCTATGGTATCCCAGGTGGTTGCTAGCAGGTTTCCAAGTAGTTGCTTTGGTATCATCAATAAAAACTTTTGTAAATAAAAAAACACAAGACACAAGACTTCCTTTGAGGGACCACAGTCGTTACACAGAGGCCCGGACGAAAAGATGGGTGGTCAGCACTACAAACACAGACAGACCTGAGTGGTAAACAGTTCTACAGAGACAGAGAACAGCTATTGTTGTATCAGATGTCTGCTCTTGTTGATCCTAATGGATGTGAGAGAGACATGAAGCAGCTAATTGCTAAAAAGCCCCACCCTGGCTCATTTCCCCCGGCACCCTGGAGGTGCAGCAAAATGCACTATAGCAGTGGGCACTGTGGGCAGCGGAGATATATCTCTACTGCTCATCTATCAGATGAGGCAGGCGGTGTAAGTTATGATCCTGCTGCCCGCTGCCCTGGGTCGCTCCGAGGCTCCGATAAAGCCACCTAACCTCCCAACTCCCCTCCCCTCCCTCTTCACCTAGCCTACAGCTGAGCCTGAGCCAGTAATTGTAGACATCAATAAAGCTTTCACATCATATCTTCACCCCCCTCTCTCACCCAGCCGGGCCTGGGTAGAGGACATCATAATTTCATTGAGAAGAAAATGGGACTGAGGCTGAAATAATATCTGTATTACTCACAGAGCTGGAAAAGGAGGTGGGGTGGGGGTGGGTGGGTGCTGAGTTGAGGGGGTAGAAACTGTCCAGTTTGCGAGAGCCAATGACTTGTGTTTCTTTCTTTATGGTCCAGCCTCCCAATTACCTTGCAGTAATCTGGTGTAGCGGCAGGAAATGGATCTATAACTCATTTACACTGAGCGTCAGTGCAGTGGCCAGAAAGAGAGGCCTGAGTTTCTTAGTAAGCAACATCTGCGTTCAAAAACAGGATGATCGTCATTAACATTAAGCCGTTCATTAAGCTCAGATATATGTCCATTTTCACATAATCAAAAGTCTGTGTTGTAAAATTACTCAAATCATGCTTTTTTGATCATAAGAACTGAAACACACCAAAACAATCACATTAAAAGAAAGAAAAAATAATGTTCTTTAGGTCCTGCTCTGGCACCACCACTGCTTCCCACATTAGTTTTCTTCTCTGCACGTTTTCCAACACTGTTCCTCAAGTTTTCAGCGGGTTTTAAACCCTCCTCAACCCACACCATCACTTGATGAGCATTCTTTGCAGTTCTTCACCAAAACACAATTGATAGATCACTTCCAACACCTCTATAAACTGCGACACAACAACATATGAGTAATTCTTCTCAATTGACAGTGTATTGACGTTTAGAACAATGGCTGTCGAAAACACAGACAATGCATTGTCTCTGAAAAGTGAAGCCACCTCAGGTCTAGCGCCTCTGCTGGCTGATTGCAGTATGATGTGTAGCTCCGCCCATCCCAATATGTTATTGACATCTCATCAACTCATGTCATTTTCCTCCTCTAAGCTGTCTGTCCATCTCGAGTGTCTAATTGTAACAGTTTGTTGTCCCTGTGCTCACACTGGCCCATTTTTATTTCCCCCCAGAAATCAGATTTTAATTGTTACTCTGATCTATCTTAAGAAGGCGGAGTTACACTTAGGAATGAAGTGATTGACAGCTTTGGCTGGAACAGACTGTCTGCTGGACCTGCACCGTGCCGAAGCCCAAGTCAGGGGACTAGCTAGTTAACCTTGCTATTTTTAATCGTGCTGTAGTTGTGCTGTTGGTCGCATTAACAGACCCTCGATTTCGGCAAGTCTGCTGTTAGCATAAAACGATCAACATGATCTAATTAGTTATTAGCCAGCCAGCTGTCTAGTCTAGCTGTGCTAACGTGCTGGACTCGGCGTACTTGGTCTCGCTCAGCTCTGGGCCGAGTCCAAATACTGTTTAAAACCTTATATCTTATTCTTTTCGTTGTCTCCGGTGTGTGCCGACACCCTCACAACAGCAGGTTGGGCGACCGCAGTAGCTTCAGCTTGTCTCAGCGGCAAATGTAAAGCAGGGTATGTAAAGTACATCAAACTTTTCCTCCTGAAACACTTTCTGGACAAACTGGGAAACCCGAGGAAAAATCCACTTAGCGTCTAGTCCTGTGTGCTGCTCTATAAGATCAATGAAGGTCGTTTGAGATGCTTGGTCTGGGAAAAGGGGACGGACCTACCAAATAAGTAGCTGGTCCGGCTCCATCTCTGGTTCCTACTGAGCAGACTCTGGTTGCAAATTTGACAACATGGCAAACAGTTTTGGCCTTATTTCTGTAGAACGGATGGAAGTGAGAACATGGCGTCCATGTAGTCTACAATCATTGGTTTAGACCATCTGCAGAAGAAAGGGTGGGAACTCCTTAACTTTCATGTACATGAATATGGCAAAACACCAGCTACTGTTTTCATATAGCACAATCAATGGTTCTAGCCTGTAGAACCATGACAACTCAAAGAATTAGAATTATTAAGTGGTTGTACTCCATGATTAAAATATCTTGTACATGTTTTTTCTTTAAAGAACCTTGTAAAGTGCTTTATGTAGAACCAAAAAATGTTCCACTACTGATCCAAGAAGTTATTACTCCAGAAATCTTGAAAAAAGCATATTTCATATGGTTCCATGTGGTTGTGATCATGACACATTTCAGAGATTTGACCAGTTTCTAAATATTGTCGTTGTTCTGCCCCAGTATTGTTTATCAAACATATTTGTAATATAATGATCCACATTATTACCATAACCATTTCATTTAACTCCTTAAACAGCCTATTGTCCGCCTGAAGGTCGAAAGTGTTATTACAAAATTCTATTACCAGAGAATAGCCCCACCAGTTTGTACAGAAGTCCCTGTAGTTACTGAATAATACAGCATAGTGTGTAATAATAATAATTGGAATGTTAAGTGTTAAGCCTTGGGGTTAACCCAGTCTTGAGTTAGGCTTCCCGTCACTCTACCCAACCAACAATGACCCAGGTCTACAGGCAGATGCATACACCATACCTTAATGTACCATTTACATTAATGGCATTTAGCTGGCGCTCTTATCCAGAGCAACTTACAAGGATACTCATATTACAGAGGTGGGCCAATGTAGTGTTAGGAGTCTGGCCCAAGGACTCTTATTGGTGTAGCGCAGCATAGTCACCCACTGGGAATCGAACCCCAGTCTGCCACGTGGTGAGGTAGCTCACTAGCAGGTAGTGGCATTATCTGTTGCGCCACACCAACCACTGTACTAGTATTGTAGATGTCCAGAAATCTTCACAAAACTTCACAACTGCAAATAAATGCAAAGAGACTTCCCCTCAAGCAACTCTGGGGCACCTCGGTCAGTGCATCCATCATGAAGTGTCCAGTGTTCTTTAGTATCTCCATCGCTGTGCCCTCAAATGCTCAGAAACCACAGCTCCAATGTTCACGCTGACCCTGCTATGAAATATTCTTGTTTTCAGCCTGAAAAACATACAAAAAAAAAAAACCCTGCCTGGCTGCTGCACTGTGAGCGGCCTGCAGTGCTGTGCTCTTGACTGACCTCTATGTGGATTAGAAGAGCCTTTGACATTTACCGCTCCCCTCCGATTCCTGTGCGCTCAAATTATTGATTTTCCTTATAAAGCAAGGTTTGATTAAGAGAGCAGGATTTAGACATGAAATTCAAATTGGGACGGGCCTCAGAAGGAGCCACATCAGCAACTGAATTTCAATCTGAATGAGGGACGGGGCCAAGGGGGGAGAGCGGTCAAAAGAGAGACTCCGAGCACTGAAGCACTTTCATCTGAAAGGAGATGATTGCTGATAGGTGCTCATTTTCCTCTGTAATTTCGATGAGAATTAAAGGAGTATCGAAAAAAGGCCTCTGCAGAGGAAATAGTACAGTGCCACTTTAAAAAGCACTGCTTATTGTCAGAGTAATGACGTTTCCTCCAGGGCAATAAAACACACACACACACACACACACAAGGAGCATTTACTCTGAAAGGCTGTAGGTATTTGTGTTTCAAAGTCAGCATCTCATTTGATGTGTTGAAACCATATGGCTACAGATGGTTTCGAAACTTCAAGAGAACTGTGCTATTGTTCTATTGTTCCTCAGCATTACCGGCCTAATTCTTGTGTAATCTCATTGCCGGCTTGTGTCTGCGCAGCGAATTAAGCTGTAGAGATGAAAAGAATGGAGGTTGCAGTTCTTGCACAGAAATGCAGTTCACGGATAAATGTGAAAACCCCCCTAAGGAATTACAGAATGTTGAATACAGTAAAATAAGGCTATAGGTCACAAGAGGCCATGCATTGCAGTGTCTTTGACAAGGTTAAGGATTTCTGTAAGACCTAACATGAAGTGGATATAAGGCAATCTATATAAAAAAAACAGGACAGGGTACAATATAATAAAAACATCAATATTCAATTAATAATTTATTTCAGGAATTACTAGAAGAAACTGTGATTTCACCAGGCAGTTTGTTAACAGCAGGATGTGGTTGCCAAGCAACACAATCAGCATTACTTGTTGTTAAAGCCTCCCAAAACCTACCACTAGGTGTTACGAGTTCATTTGAGTGCATTTTGAGTTTCTTTTAGGCTAAAAGGATTGGCGTGTTTTTTTTTTTTTAGAGAAGCAGCCACTCTTCACAGCTCCAAAGCTCAAAAGCTATTATTTCAAGCCTCCAAACTTTCCTAAGTAGGGGAGAGAGGGGCTGGAGGCACAACATGCATTTACGGGTCAGGAGAGGGTGCTGTAGTAGAAAGGAGTGAAAATGTTACTTTTCATCTTGATCTTTAGGGCCTAAAAATTAATCATTCATCAGCACAGTGATTTATCAGTCTACTCAGGCTTTAGTAGAGTTCAGTAACACTGAGATAAATAACTGATCAGCACAGTGATTTATCAGTCTACTCAGGCTTTAGTAGAGCTCAGTAACACTAAGATAAATAACTGATAAGCACAGTGATTCATCAGTCTACTCAGGCTTTAGTAGAGCTCAGTAACACTGAGATAAATAACTGATCAGCACAGTGATTTATCAGTCTACTTAGGCTTTAGTAGAGCTCAGTAACACTAAGATAAATAACTGATAAGCACAGTGATTCATCAGTCTACTCAGGCTTTAGTAGAGCTCAGTAACACTGAGATAAATAACTGATCAGCACAGTGATTTATCAGTCTACTCAGGCTTTAGTAGAGCTCAGTAATACTGAGATAAATCACTGATCAGCACAGTGATTTATCAGTCTACTCAGGCTTTAGTAGAGCTCAGTAACACTGAGATAAATAACTGATCAGCACAGTGATTTATCAGTCTACTCATGCTTTAGTAGAGCTCAGTAACACTGAGATAAATAACTGATCAGCACAGTGATTTATCAGTCTACTCAGGCTTTAGTAGAGCTCAGTAACACTGAGATAAATCACTGATCAGCACAGTGATTTATCAGTCTACTCAGGCTTTAGTAGAGCTCAGTAACACTGAGATAAATAACTGATCAGCACAGTGATTTATCAGTCTACTCAGGCTTTAGTAGAGCTCAGTAACACTGAGTTAAATTACTGATCAGCGCAGTGATTTATCAGTCTACTCAGGCTTTAGGAGAGTTCAGCACAGTGATTTATCAGTCTACTCAGGCTTTAGTAGAGATCAGTAACAGATAAATAACTGATCAGCACAGTGATTTATCAGTCTACTCAGGCTTTAGTAGAGATCAGTAACAGATAAATAACTGATCAGCACAGTGATTTATCAGTCTACTCAGGCTTTAGTAGAGCTCAGTAACACTGAGATAAATAACTGATCAGCACAGTGATTTATCAGTCTACTCAGGCTTTAGTAGAGCTCAGTAACAGATAAATAACTGATCAGCACAGTGATTTATCAGTCTACTCAGGCTTTAGTAGAGTTCAGTAACACTGAGATAAATAACTGATCAGCACAGTGATTTATTAGTCTACTCAGGCTTTAGTAGAGCTCAGTAACACTGAGATAAATAACTGATCAGCACAGTGATTTATCAGTCTACTCATGCCTTAGTAGAGCTCAGTAACACTGAGATAAATAACTGATCAGCACAGTGATTTATCAGTCTACTCATGCTTTAGTAGAGCTCAGTAACACTGAGATAAATAACTGATCAGCACAGTGATTTATTAGTCTACTCAGGCTTTAGTAGAGTTCAGTAACACTGAGATAAATAACTGATCAGCACAGTGATTTATCAGTCTACTCATGCTTTAGTAGAGCTCAGTAACACTGAGATAAATAACTGATCAGCACAGTGATTTATCAGTCTACTCATGCTTTAGTAGAGTTCAGTAACACTGAGATAAATAACCGATCAGCACAGTGATTTATCAGTCTACTCATGCTTTAGTAGAGCTCAGTAACACTGATATAAATAACTGATCAGCACAGTGATTTATCAGTCTACTCAGGCTTTAGTAGAGCTCAGAAACACTGAGATAAATAACTGATCAGCACAGTGATTTATCAGTCTACTCATGCTTTAGTAGAGTTCAGTAACACTGAGATAAATAACTGATCAGCACAGTGATTTATCAGTCTACTCATGCTTTAGTAGAGTTCAGTAACACTGAGATAAATAACTGATCAGCACAGTGATTTATCAGTCTACTCAGGCTTTAGTAGAGTTCAGTAACACAGATAAATAACTGATCAGCACAGTGATTTATCAGTCTACTCAGGCTTTAGTAGAGCTCAGTAACACTGAGATAAATAACTGATCAGCACAGTGATTTATCAGTCTACTCAGGCTTTAGTAGAGTTCAGTAACACAGATAAATAACTGATCAGCACAGTGATTTATCAGTCTACTCAGGCTTTAGTAGAGCTCAGTAACACTGAGATAAATAACTGATCAGCACAGTGATTTATCAGTCTACTCAGGCTTTAGTAGAGCTCAGTAACACTGAGATAAATAACTGATCAGCACAGTGATTTATCAGTCTACTCATGCTTTAGTAGAGCTCAGTAACACTGAGATAAATATCTGATCAGCACAGTGATTTATCAGTCTACTCAGGCTTTAGTAGAGCTCAGTAACACTGAGATAAATAACTGATCAGCACAGTGATTTATCAGTCTACTCAGGCTTTAGTAGAGCTCAGTAACACTGAGATAAATAACTGATCAGCACAGTGATTTATCAGTCTACTCAGGCTTTAGTAGAGTTCAGTAACACAGATAAATAACTGATCAGCACAGTGATCTATCAGTCTACTCATGCTTTAGTAGAGCTCAGTAACACTGAGATAAATAACTGATCAGCACAGTGATTTATCAGTCTACTCAGGCTTTAGTAGAGCTCAGTAACACTAAGATAAATAACTGATCAGCACAGTGATTTATCAGTCTACTCGTGCTTTAGTAGAGCTCAGTAACACTGAGATAAATAACTGATCAGCACAGTGATTTATCAGTCTACTTTTAATTTTATACCATGCCTGCATATGGTAGACTGGGGATAAAAAAGAAAATCAAAATCAAAATAGTAGATACCTCATTTCCACTAAATACCTTTGTGATGCTCTTTTCATTAACAGGACACAGCCTTGTTCCTTGGTTATGGTCCACTGCGCTGTAATTGCACTATAATATAATTACCATGAAATATGCCATGTTGCACACACTCCGTTGGGACAAATGATGGGCAGGCCTGTATGTCCTTCTTGGCCAGTACATCTTCAGCTCACAACTCTTTATCTATGAGCAGAAAGGAAAGCTGATGGTCAAGGCTGGAGGTTCAGGAGGTTTCAATGTAAAATGGATGCACTAATTACAGCCTGCCAGTCCTGATTTTCTTTTACGCCGCTGCATGAAGGCTCGGGGCCAGAAGGTGGATTAGAGAGAAAATGATGGGGGGAATTAAAGACACTTAATGGACGCTGTATTAAATTTGGCCACAAGTTCTATTAGCTCTCATTTAAATCAATTGTGCTCTTTCAGAAATGGCCCTCCTTTCTGCAGTTGGGTCTAATAAAGCTATCTAGCTGACAGAGGCTTTGTGGGGCCTATACCATACAGTCGGAGATCCATTAGCGTATTGTAATTTAACCAAGTGCCACGAAGTATGCAGAAGAGTTGGCAGGGTGAGATAGTCATCTGTGCCATAATCTACTGTGTCTATAGATTGAGTTCCAGCCAATCCTTATTTCATTTGCACTGTCTGTGAAGTTCTATCATCAATCGGCACAGAAATTCCTCGCTCATACACACTGGACATTATTGGACCGACTTCTTTTTTTTTGTTGCTATGATTAAAAAATCAATACATGTAATAAAGAAATTCAAATAGCTTACTAAATAGATTTGCTGAGACCTTGATTTTCTGCAACTACAGTAAACTTTACTCTCTAAGTGCTGCACCAATAGGCATCATTCTTAATGGGGCTTGGGATGGTGTTTTTTAAGCCAAAAAAAAACCCCTCCCTATACAACCCTACCTTTAATTTATTCTGATATCAGTTATTAATTAAACCAAAATATTGTTTTTACTGATACTATACATGCTACTGTAAATGTATCACTGTTTTTAATATATTTTATTTAGTAATAAATTATATTTTTGCCGAACCTTGGCTCTTAGTTTCACAGAGTACGAAACGAAGCTTAATCATTCTTTGGATTCACATTGATGCTCCCCTGACAAGCTTGTCAGCCATATTCTGCTAAAGAGTAGCTGTAAGTAATGGTCTGCCTTCTTATGTGTTTACTACAGAGTTATATGTTACAGCATAAGAAGCTGTTTAAAGTGTCTATATGCATTTATTTATTTATTTATTTATTTATTTATTTATTTATTTATTTATTGAATCTTCCTTGGGGTACAATTACAATTTTTGTGCAGCCTTAATGGTCAATATTCATTTCCACATGGCCATTTTACTAAATACTAGTGAAATACTACAGGAAAAAGATATAAAAATCCTGCACCTTATGCTTGGGGTTACAAATATTATAATCACCCACTACATTGCAACCTTTTCACAGGGGTCATCAGCTAAGCACCTTCCACCTTCAGTCCTTCACTGGGTTAAACCCACCTCAACCACCAAATACGTTACACTTTAATGTTGCTGTGGGCAAAACACAGCAATTGCTATGGTCTGATATTGGCTTGACAAGGATCCAGCACAATATAAGCACATTACAGTGCTATGTTCATGGTCCATTGTCTCAACCACCAAGTAGTCAGACTTTCAGTAAAAATGAAACAATCCTATGACGAAATAATACAAGAACAGATTAAAAAAAAAACCCACATCTAATACTTGTACCTAAGGCCCAGCCCATCCCCTTAATCTACATTCCAACCACCCACTGCATTGCAAGCTCTTCACAGGGATCAACAGTTAGGCACCTCCCTTCGTCAGGGTTTCACTGAATTATGCCCATGACACCTTTGGAAGGCCCGGCATTCCAGACCCACTCCCCTCCAAGCTGACTTCACAGGATTTTGCCAGATTATTGACAAACTTGACAACTTTGAAGCTCTTCATCAAGTAGGCACCTTCTTTCATCAGTATTTCACTGAATTAAGCCCACAACACATCCAAAAGACCTGGCACTCCCCTCCAAGCTGACTTCTCAGGATTGGCTGACGTAGTTGAGCTGAAATTTGCAGCTTGGTTTCCATATATGGAACATATGACATGGGGGAACATCCCAGTGCTTGGAGCCCACCAATGGTGGGCATCGGAGTGACTGTACTTTGCGTCTCTTAGGCCTCCCGGGCTGAGTGGGACTTCTCCCCTGCACACGACTTGCTTTACATACCCTAGACCTTCTGTACAAAGCCCCTGCCCCCACTCAAGTTTAACCCAAAGTTATGTCCTTGGCTGCATGATCCAGTCTAATGGCCATTAGTTTGTTGCAATTCATGAAGATGATGCTCTGAAAATACTGCAATATCTTCATATATTAGAATTCATTAATAATATACAGTGTTCAAACCCTTTGGAATTTTATGGTTTTCTGCATTAATTTGTCATAAAATGTGATCTGATCCTAATCCAAGTCAAGTGTATTGACAAATATAATGTGTCTAAAATAATAACACAAAAAAAGTCTGATCATTCATGTCTTCATTGAGAACAACCATAAAAACCTTATAGTGCTAGTCGACAAAGTATATGAACCCTTGGGTTAATGATCTCACAAACTGGAGATAATTGGAGTCAGGTGTTAGCATACCTGGGGTCTTCTGAAGAAAATGAGTTTGGAGGTGTGGACTAGAGCTACTTTGACTGATAAAAACACTCAACCTTTTTTGAGTTTGCTCCGCACAAGAAGGATACATATGTGAGCCATGTCTCATCCCCTTTTAGAGGATATATGATCAAAAATTGTTGTTTTACATAAAGCTGGAAAGGGTTACGAAGTGATTTTAAAGACTTGAGAAATTCACCAGTCTACAGTGAGGCAAACACTCTACAAATGGAGACAATTTGGGACTGTGTCTACTCTGCCAAAAAGTCCAGTCAAAATCACCCAAAGAGCACAACAGAGACTCATCAATGAGGTAAAGAAGCATCCCCGAGTGAGAGCCAAAGATTTGAAGGCGTCATTGGTACAGGCTAACATCTGTGGACAAGAGTGTCTATGGCAGGATACCACGAAGTATTACTTCATGCCTGACGTTTGCAAAAGAGCACATTGACACTCCACAATGGTACTGGCACAATGTTTTGTGGACAGATTAAACTATTTGGAGAGAACATGCAGTGCTACATCTGGCATAAAAAAGCACTGCACATCACCATGAAAATATCCCAACCGTAAAGTATGGTGGAGGGAGCATCATGATTTGGGCCTGCTTTGCTGCATCACAGTCTGTCCAGCTTACATTCACTGAGTGGAAGATGAATTCCCCGGTGTATCAAAAAATTCTATAGGATAATGTGAGAGTGTCTGTACATCAGCTGAAACTCTGTAGAAGTTGGGTGATGCAACATGACAATGACGCAAAACACCAGAGCAAGTCCACAACAGAATGGCTTATAAAAAACAAAATCAACAAAAACGTTTTGTGGCAAATTCAGAGCCCAGATCTCAATCCTGCTATGGATTCACTTGAAGAGAGCCATACATATGAGGCGTCCAAGGAACATGACAGAGTTTAAGCACTTCTGCCAGGAAGAATGAGCTAAAATTCCTCCTGAACGATGTGCAGGTCTGATCCACAGCTACAGGAAGCTCCTGGTTGAGGTCAGTCCTGTCAAGGAAGGGATCAACCAGCTATTAATGTCAAAGGTTCACCTACTTTTTCCACTACCACTTTGAACGTTGAATGAGTGTTTTTAATAAATATCTGCAGGATCATATATTTTTTCGTGTTATTATTTTAGGCGCATTATATTTGTCAATACGGTTGACTTGGATGAGGATCCCATCACATTTTATGACAAATGAATGCAGAACCATTAAATTACAAGGGTTCACATACATCATAACCTTGAATACATAGCCTTGCATTTATCATACTTCCTTCTTGTGGTTGTATTTCAGAATTTTGATTGAGATTAGAGTGATCAGCTGTGGTGAGATGAGACAGGTATGATACAATAGACCCCATAGCCCCTCTACTTGTTGCTGTAAGTACTTTGTCACAGCAGCTCAGAGCACTAGGATCATTTGATCATCCGGCACATTATGCCAACTTAGTGGATTATAGAGAAAGCAAATTAGAACAGTGTTTATTACTGGGTCTGATAGGAACCTAATGAGGAACATCATGATACAGTAAGAGTACAGTAACAGCAGTGAGTCAGGAATAATTACACCGTTTTCTTGCAAGTGAAACTGGGTTAATAGTCTGTAATTCGGGACAGTTTAAACCCTATATTTAAATATAGTAGATTTATAGATGGTCGTTCAAGATTGAAGCTGATAATGTGACTCTTTGACTGTCCGTGGCCTGCCATATCCTGACCATTGGGCTGTGATACGCCTTCAGGGAGGATTTCTATTGACCGCCTCTAACTGCTCTAAATTTGTCCTGCCAAAGGCTAGCCTAAAAGCATATTTTCATTTTTAATGACTCATCTCCGAGCCAATGTCTACCCCTGCAGCATCGTCCAGCAGTACTGTTTCTAAAGAATGACCAAATGAAAGAAAGACCAAATAGCTACTGCCATGGCAACCAGGCTGTGTGGCATAGTCTGGCAAGTGTTTTGTTTTTGTCCAGTTAGATTGAAAAATGATAGAGGGAGAAACAGGGGGTAATTATAACAGGGGTGAACTGTGACTATTGGAGCTGGGCCTTAGATTAGGCCATTCAGTTCTAAAGCTGGCCAAAATGAAAATTGTTAATTAATTTAAGCTAATGCTAATCTCCCTGTGAGGCTTTTAATAGTATGTCAGCACTAATGCTGGTATACATGAACATAATCTTAGACATTTAAAATTAATACAATATTTTTTATTTGAAGCTTCTAAGAGACAGTAACATGATACAGCAATCAGCTATAACATAAAAACCTGCCTAATATTGTATAGGTTCATCTTGTACTGCTAAAACAGTTCTGACTCATCATGGCATGGATCGCTGGTTCACTGGTTGTCTGTCCTTGGAGCACCTTTGATACCACTGCATGGTAAGAAAACCCCACAAGACCTGCCTGATGTTTTGGAGATGTTCTGACCCAGTTGTCGTCTAACCATCACAATTTAGGCCTTGTCAAAGTGGCTCAGATTCTTACGCCCGCCCATTTTTCCTGCTTTTAACACATCACCTTCAAGAACTGACTGTTCACTTGCTGCCTGGTCCCGCCCATTCGAACAGCCAATGTGGCAAACAGGTAACATGTCATAAAACATTTCTGTTAGGATATGATTGCGTTCAGATACAAGGGCATTCATAAGATCGGGTACTGATGTTCGATGATCAGTTGTGGATCATAAATGGCACTCCAACTCAACCCAAATGTACTGCATGGAGCTCCATCACTCCAGAGAACTGCTATCTACAGTCTTAACTCTTACTCTCTTTCCTCACACTCACGCATCTCTTTGACAAACGTCTTCTATGAAATCGCTTAAAGAAGATTTTTCAAGCTGTGTGTGTCCAACTGCAGGACTGTGTCAGTACAATGTGCACCCTGAGGTCGCTGAATTCACTAATTAGAAGGGGTGTCTGGATACTTTTGGCCACATAATGTATTTCTTTTCTTAACTTTCCTTTATTACGGAAGAATGAGAATGCAGAGCTTCAGGTGACAGTAACGTCTGAACTTAACATGCTTCATTTGTTCTCATCAGAGAAGAGAAAAGGAAGGTGTCCTGGGGACGCGTGTTAGTCAAAGAAATCAGGGAAATTATTGACCGAGTAAGCTTTTATTACTTGGCCCTCGCGTTTATATAATTAGGTTTTTATTGGCAGTGTTAGCTTTGCGGTAATCTGTTAGGGAGAATGTGTTTATAATTGCAGAAAATCATATAATTCTTGCATCAGTGCAGGCGCTGTGATGTGTCTCTTATCTTGTTGTATACCACTGGGACTCAGTACAGCAGGCAGTGTCTAAATTAAAGTCAAATCTCACTCTCTCTGTCTGCCTTTTCATGTTTCTGATTGATACTCCTATTTCGCACAAAGATTTCACGGCCGAAAGAGTCCAAATCGGTCTGCTCCCATGACAAACAAATCAATTTTTATAGACCTGAAAGTTGCTGGTCTTGAAAATTGTTAGAATACCTTTGAAGAAGCACAGAAAGATGCTCTAATCCATCCATTTTTGGAACATCGGACTGTTATCGACAACTACGGCCACACAATATCTGAAAAGTTCTGACACATCTATCAGATGCGAGTGGCCCCGTTTCACTCCGTGACCTGAAAACGGCAAAATCGTGTGGCAAAAAAAAAGCAGTGTTTTGGAAGGTCTGTGTACAGCAGTCTCTCAAAAACTTGTAAAGGAATACTTGTTATAGATTCCGATATAGGGGATGGACTACTTAACATATTAATAATCACTGTTCTTTAGTTCGGTGAAAATGCCAATATTGTGGAGTACTCCAAAAAACTAGACACTGGAAGCAGATTTTTCTGGCAGTTATAGGAGAAACCTACATTACTACATTACTGTAATTATCTGTGAAGATTTGATCACATTCTGGGTTTAAATGTTATTGTAACCTCATTATTGATGTGACACAGCAGAGAGCTTTAAATCCCAGGCCTTCTGGTCCTGGAATTTTTCATTACTGGTTGTTGTGATACTAGATACTAGGTAACTACCAGTAATTAAGAGATCCAGAACTAGGATTAGAAAAATTAAGGCCTGGATCTGAAGTTTCTAGGCCTCTGTCATATGTTTCATAGTCTATGAAATCTGGATACATTCAACATTTCTTAATGCAGTTGATATCTGCTGAGTTGCTTAAGAATAACATCACAATATTCATAGATAAAAAAACATAGTTAGCATTGTTAAGGCAGTGTGATACTTTTCTTTCACTGGCTATTTTCTATTACTCTATGAGGGCTGCTAATTATCATCATTTTGACCTGAGTCAAAAACACTGCAGAGGTAAAGCCAGTATCAACAAAACATAAGGGCCTATATGAAGGAAATTATGTTGAGAAGTGGGGGTATTTTGGAAGGCGGAACATGCCTTAAGCCCCTCCTCACAATCCAACATCCTAAAAATACCATCTCTGCTTTGTCCACGTGTTTGTCTGTGACAAAGTCTATGCAACCCTCAACCACCCTGACTCCACCCTTTTAACCCTGTCATCTCTCACTCCTGGCTCCACTAATCACTAGCTTCCTACCACAAGAAGAAGCCCAGCTCTCAACTCCAAACTCAAAGTCCTTTGAGTTCTCCTCCCTCTCTTGCATTCTGATGGCATGGTCCGAACTAGAAAAAAAATAAATAATTTGATGTTGTGTGAGAAGATTTTTAAATTTGGAAAATGTGCTGTTCACTTCCATACAGCTCATATAGGCCACACGTGCTTGGTTGAGAAGCCTTCCAAAAAAAATGTAGCAAATTCTCACAAACACTGTATCTGTCAGTTGACCGCTGTTAACGTAAATGCCTTAAAAAAATAATAATAATAATGACCTAAAATGAAACTTTTTAAATGAAAGAATTAAGACAAAAATTCACAATAACAAACAACAAACAGAGAAGAAAGAAACTGAGTGGGAAAAAAATTACATTAGTTGGTCTATGTAAGGAGCTGGAGAAGGAACTGCAGGCTGTGCAGTTTGAGATCTTGTTAAGGAACTATAATTTGGCGGAAGGAGGCGCTAACATTAAACCCTGTTAAATGCTACGGTCACTGCTTAATGTATTTACATCTTATTATACATTTTATGTATTTCCCGACCTGTTGTGTTAAAATAATAGAACACGAGAGGTTGTGTGTTATCCAGATGTTCTGTTATTTCATGGTCAGAAATGCTTATATGCAGTATTTGAGGCACAATATGGGACAACCAATCGGAATAGAGATCATTTACATACAGTATGTCTTAAAGGCACAGTAAATATAGACTGTGTCATTCTAAGGTGTTCTAAAGAGGTTATACAACATTATGTGGACCTCAGACAGGACATTGAGAACATGGGACAATGCAGCTTATGGGCCCTTTAACTTTCCTATATCTAAATGTAAAAACCCTCAAGTACAGATTAAATGGTTAACCAGCTCTTGACCAGCATACTGTATATTGCGTTTGATTCTGCTCATGCATGGCCATTCTGGTTGACCACTCTGTTTATTCTGGTCAAGCAGCATAGTCTTCCTGATCATAACAGTCAACCAGCTTAGCCATGCTTGTTCATAGTGGCTGTCTAGCTTGGTGAGGTTGATCAGGCTTGTAGACCAGCTAAACCATCCAACTCAAACAAAAACATACCCTATGCTGGACAGAAGCTAAGCTGGTCAGGCAGCTTGACCAGCCTATTTTTTTTAGCAGGGAAGTTTATACCAAGTAATTCAAGTAAGTGCTGTTAACCAGCTCTTGACCAGCATAGTGTATGTTGCGTTTGATACTGGTCAAGCGTGGTCATTCTGGTCAACCTGGTGGTCATGCTGGTCAGCCAGCGTAGTCTTTCTGGTCATACTGGTCAATCAGCTTGGCCATGCTTGTTCATAGTGGTTGTCTAGCTTGGTGAGGTTGATCAGGCTTGTAGACCAGCTAAACCATTAAACTCAAACAAAATCATACCCTATGCTGGACAGAAGCTAAGCTGGTCAACTGGCTTAAACAGCCATACTTTGTTATTTTTCGGCAGGGAAGTAATTCTAACTGCTGTTAGCCAGCTCATTTGATTATGGTCAAGCTTGGTCATTCTGGTCGAGCTGGTGGCCATCAGCTGAACCAGCTTGCACTGGCCATGCTAAGTTTATTCCGTGTAATTGTAACTCCAATTTCTGTTGCTGCATTCATCAAGAAATGTTCAAAGTAAATCGTCTGCATGGCAGTACTTTGTCTTGAGTTGCTTTTCAGTTGCTTTAGATCGATGCTTTTTTTCATCTTGAATCCATTTAATCTTTTTAGTTTTGCTATTAAAACAGCTGGAAAGTTTCTCATCACATTACATTCATCTGCATTATTTCCCTCGATATCTGAAGTTCATCACCAAACCGGAATTTCATCACGAGCTCTTATGAGATGCTGCTGCCTGGCTGTCTCTGCAGGCTGTGGGCTTGTTTATGTACAGCCAAACGAGATTCACTGGAGAGCAGAATAGATGAAAGTCAGCCTGCCAAGAGACTGTAGATCAGAAGCAAACAATAATAAAGCTGTACGGGCCATCAGTGAAATTAAAGCTACTGTATACTTAGACTATTAAGACTACGGCAGTCTATTATTACACGCTGTAACTTCTTCCCTGAAATAAAAGTTGGCTAGAGTGAGGAGGTTACTCATTAAACAGAGCCTATCAGCCAGCAGAATGCACTGTACGGTGAACGGTGCCGGAGAAAAAGCTCGTCAGTATTCTGTAATAACTTTCTGCATTTATTACTGTCCTTTCTGATCTCGACAGTTGAGCGCCGGGGCTTCATATCTCCTTGAAATACAAAAGGAATATCAACACTGTCAATCTTCAATGACTTCATTTCATACCAGGGCAAGGGCACGGGCCCTGAGAAGCACGGACCGTACATTAAAGGAGGGTTTCTGGCTTTGTTCGCCGAACGCAAGAATAATGCAGTCAATGGATCCGTTTCATATGTAAAAACGCCTTCAAGGAGATGATTGGCTGGCCCCGCTTTTTAAAGTGTGCTTTCTGATGTTTCCTATGAGGCTGATGGGAGTTCAAGGGCAAAAACAAGAGCGTCACAGAAGAACGCAGGCCAGGAGGGGTTGGGGGAAGGTGGGGTCTTCCCGGTTCATCTTTAAACATTTACCTGCGTGTGCCAGTGTTGTGCCGAGAAATGGCTGTTTGATTCCATTACACTTTCATTACAGCTGTAGTTAATGGTTGTGTCACAGTCTATTAGCTGCGTTCATCTTTTCTGTGATATACCACGAGACACCAGTGCACAGAACAAAGACAAATGACTCTGACTCACGGCAACAGCATTACAATTCAAAAAAATTATGGTGGAGAGCAGCCTCGGCGTTGCTCCAGCCACAGAGGCAGCAGGCCAGGCAGTGAACGCATGGAGAAACGCTTTTCCGAACTTGAACAACTCAGTTACATGATTTAAAGATGCCAAGGTGTTCTTTGATGTATAAGCAGTATGTGATGTTGGTTTAGGGTGAAAAATGTCCAGAAGCTTTTTTTTTTTAAGATTATTAAACCCATGTTATTTTGCCTCAGAGTGAAACATAGAAAATATGAACCAACCTGGTTGACCAGTATGACCAAGGCATGACCAAGCTGGTCGAACAGCATGGCTACCTGATTAGTCCTGGAAGTCTATCAAACTCAAATGCATACGCTATGTACATTTGCTTAACCAGCTAGCATAGCAGTATACAGCCTGATTACTCCTAGATGACCAGCTTTTTGGCCACTATGACCATCAAAGACCAGCTTAGACCATCTGAAAGATAGTGCTGCTGTCCTCTCTGGGTCAACTCGGTGTACAGTCAGCACAGTGGGCTATTAGCTAGCTGAAGAGCTTGAGGCCTTTCGTAGATTGTAGCCTTTTCTGGCTCCAGAGGCTCCAGTGTGCCAGATAACTGCATTGGTGCTTATATTGGTCGGCCTAGTGTTAGCTTTTAGGAGTTCCAAAGACACCCTTGTGGCAGATTACAGCATTGGTGTGCACTTTGGTTGGCTCAAGTTAGCTTTTAGCTTTTTTCGCCTTGCTTCCAAATTTCCCCAAAGTATCCATTGCGTTTAGCCTCAAAGGGCATTCGTTGGTAGTCTGGGTGTATGTCAATTTTGGGGGTGTAAATAAAATGAGTTAACACTGTTATGTAACAGATTTGGGGTTTGGAAATCTGCCTGGTTTACAGCCCTGGTTTACTTCTCTAAGTAGGGCATTTCAATTGGCCACACCGTACATAAACAGTCATAAAAGCAGTAGTATCATACAGTTTATTTGCACTTTAATCTCATCAAATCAGTCAGATAGAAGTCCAACTTCTATCTGTGGATGTGTTTCCATGACTGTTTGGATGTGCGAAATACTGTATAATGCGTTATCAACTGGTATCGCCCTCTTGGTAAAGTGATATCCTCCCAAGAATTCTCTTTCTTTCCCACCTTCTGACACACAGGTTTCTACCCACATCTCGGCATGTCTTGCGGAAGTCTCTTCTTGGATGACAGCTCATCACCTCAAACTCTACCTCAGCAAGACAGAGCTGCTGTACATCCTGGTAACTGCTGGACCTCACAATGATCTTGCCATCTCCTTTAAGAACTCACTGGTCACTCCATCTACTGAAGCACGACGCCTTGGTGTAGTCATGGATGACCAACTATTGTTCTCAAGTCATGTTGCACATCTGACATGCAGATTTCTCCTGTTCAATATCTGGAGAATCTGACCCTTCCTCTCTAGACAGGCCACTCAGGTGCTAATTTAAGAAAACAAATAATTTAAAATAAAATTTCAGTGCTAGGACACCATTAATGTCAGTAAAGACAGATGTAGGAGAACATGGAACAAATCCAATGGCTTGAGTACCACTCAGCCTTATTTTAATCTCACTGCTCTTGCAGTGAGTCTTCAAAAGTCCTTTCTAAGGGAGGCTCCTGTGGTTTTTCAGCTGCCAAGAGTGATCTATTTAAAATGCTTTTAGGGGCTCCATCATTGCTCCATCTTTTTACAATTTATGAGCTCCTGATCAATAAACAATGGCGCATCAACATGAAGGTTGGTAATCGGAAAAACCACCAGGGACCGGCCTCAAAGAAAGAAAAAAAAACATCCCTACGCCGTGAAACAGACACCGCTCAAGTGGCCATTCTGACTTCGCATCGAGATCTAAAATTCACAAGCAGCATGAAAGCTGATATCGGAGAGGGAGCTGTGCTGTGCCATTAGCCGGCAGCGTAACGCCTGCTCCATTCGGTGTACACAAACACATTAGACGGCACTCCGAGAACAATAAGCGCCAACAGAGACGCTCCATCACCCCAACGAGTCACACTACACAGAAAATTACATTGTCACTTAAACATTAATGAAGACAAGTGCTCCAGCACTTTTTGATCTCGTTTAATTAATATTTATTCTCTGTCAGGCCTCATTAAAGCCTATATTAAGTTGTATCCTCTGCTGATGTGCTGTTGACCCCGCACAGGAGACTCCATTAAAATTTCGCCACAGTTTTGTTGCGCATTCATAAAACATCATTGTAAACAAGCTAATGGGCCAAATTACAGGAGGTTGAGGCGAACAGCTCTACGGCTTTCTGAACGCACGGTAAAACCGCCGTTGTGGAAGGTGTTAAATGCTCTTAAATGCTCCAATAATTCATGACATGCGTCAACCTAATGATATTTATAGATCTGATTAGTCACCCTGCAGCACTGTAGCCTTCAAGGTTTAGTTCTCCGAACAGATTCTCGGAACAGTTCATTTCTAAAAGTCACAGTATTACAGTCATTTTAGCTGCTTATTCTAATTACAGTCTCTTTATCTATAAGTACACACTTTGGAAAACCACCCTAATTTGTGTTCCCCACATTTTTTAAGTCAACTAGCTACGGTTGAAGCAGAAACCCCCGAGACATTCCACCAATAGAGGACCTTTTGTGTCCCACCATCACCACAGTCTTACAGAATAAATGCACACTGCTGTGTAAATTGACCAGTCCATGCTCTGGCCAGAAATACATCCTTTCACAGCATCTGTTGTGAGGCTAAGCAGGCTTTACACAACGTTGGCAAAAGTCCCAGGCCTAATGAGAAACTGCAGCGCACAACTGAAGGTACCTAAATACCTACATTTGATGTGTGTAATTAATTTCAATTGGTATTCACAATTGTACACCTACACTTATTTTTCATACAATTGTGTAATCAGCCATCATGTGGCAGCAGTGCAGTGCATAAAATGATGCAGATACAGACCAGCAGCTTCGGCGAATGTTAACATCGACAGTCCGAACGGGAAGAAAATGTGATCGCAGTGATTTTGAGCATGTCATGTCGTTGTTGTAAGACGGGCTGGATGGAGAATTTCTCGAACTGCTGATCTCCTGGGATTTTCAGCTTAACAGTTTCTCAGTTTCTCAGTAAGAGTGTAATAACACAATCCAGTGCTATTACACATCCAGTGAGCAGCAGTTCTGCAGACAGAAACATCTTGTTGATGAGAGAGATCAACAGAGAATGGCCAGATCAGTAACTCAGATAACCACTCAATTGTGGGGAGCAGAAAAGCATCTCAGAAGTAACAAACTCGAGGTGGGTGATGGCTGCAACAGCAGAAGACCACGTCTGATTCCACTTCTGTCAGGCAAGTACAGAAAACTCACCTAAACTGAACAGCTAAAGACAATGAATCTTAATTTCTGCAGAGTGACACAGATGGCAAGTCAGAATTTGGCACCAACAGCATGAATCCATGGACCCAACCTGCCTTGTATCAACAATCCAGGCTGGTGGAGGTGGTGTAATGGTTTGGGCCTGTTTAAACCAATCAACCATTGCTTCAATGCCACAGAGTACTTGAGTATTGTTGCTGAGCATGTGCATCCCTTCACGACTGCAATTTACCTACATCTTCTAATGGCTACTTCCAGAATCCACAAAGCCAGTCTCAAACTACTTTAATGAGCTTGAAAAAGAGTTCAGTGCTCATCAGTTCCTTCAGTGGCCTTCCTGGTTACTGAATCTGAATCCAGTAGTAGTAACACTTTGGAATGTGTTAGATGCAATCATCTACACATGGACATGAATCTCATAGGACTGTTTCCAACTGTTTCCACAAAGAGCTGAAGCTGTTTTGACAGCAAGTGGTAGCCCTAACCTGTATTAGTATTGTGTTCCTGATAAAGTGCTTGGTGAGTGTTCTGCTGCTATGATGCATGTGATTGTGTGAGAAGACTAGAACTGATATTTCCTAGTTTCATTGCAGCAGTATGTGTCATTAAGCCAACTTTTCTCTGGGCCATGCTATTGAAAAAGTCATGATCATTTCTTATTCATCACATGACTTGGTTTTCCACTTTCTTTTGTTATCTCCATTTAGCAATTAGTTCATTGTAGTAACATTGTTCATGGCACTGTAATGAAGGCACTGTAAAATAAAGAGGTGCCCTATATATATATATAAGCATTTCCATTGGTCCATTCATCCTGAAAATTGGACACAATGTAAAGAACTACTGCTGATTCCCATAATGTCAAAACCTGTGAAAACCTACAAAAATGGGGATAGGATATTTTGGATACTGGATATAGGATACTGACCCATACTTAAATCAATGGGCCTCATTCACCATCTGTCTTTTCTTCTAAAAACCCACTTTCATCAGTGTTTTCCTATTTGGGATTTGTTCAGTTAATGATAGTTAATGATAATAATAATATTAAGATGATGATAGTTTGATAGATTATGATAATAAAAGGATCCATAATTATATAAGCAGCACTTTTCTCAAGAAGAAATTTAAGAAAAGTCTTCGGAAGAAATGGATGGTTGAGACCCAATGTTTGCACTCCTTTACCCTCCACATAAAACAGGTCAGTATAGACTGCACCCACTGCAGAACCTAAACACAGTGGCTTCATAAATACATGCTCATATATGGGAAAAGTTGCAGGAATTTTGTAAACATAAATTGTCATTCGTTTTTAATTCTCAGAGCACTCCAGCTCGTTTAGCACATTTGACAGCTTCTGAGAGTACAGTAATTGAACATTTCCTAATCTTGCATGTTTTATTAAGCATAGCCACACAAGCTTTCATCTTTTTGAAAGTTGCCTTTTGAATTATTGCTTATAGCCAAATGTTTTAATTAGCGCCCCAGGCCGCGTGCTCTCGGTGCAGTGAGGGAGCCGTTCCCAAGGCAAGCTCATTACTTCATTAGCCACGTATTTCAGAGGGCATTCAGGCAACCCTAATTCATTTGAAAATATCTCAAACATGTATCAGTATAACCTCCACAAATTACAAGCGTTAATGACCAAGGTCAGCATTGTGCTGTGGCATGAGCTGCATTAGACTTTATTGACTAACACTGTACCATTGGGGACAGTGGCGTGACTGGGATCTTATAGGCCCCAGTGCAAAAAAGAAATAATAGGGTGCAAGTTAATGTGAGGTATGATGCAACATAGAGATTTTATAAAGTTTCTGGTTAAATGTCCTTTTGGTCGTCCTCTTGTAGTCCCATAGCATGTCATCTTTTTTTTTACTAATATTTCTCCAGATTTTCTTCCTGTTTTTGTACCATAAAAATAACTTTCACTTAATAAGAACATTTTTTGATTACTGATTTCTGTTGAAGGGAAGGATTTCACTGCTGTATTGTGTGAATGTCCCTCTTGGAGCTGTAATAGATCCCCATTTTGAAGCACAGTAAAGCACAGCTAGCCAGGCTAAAGTGCAGCCTCCACATGGTGGGGTCAGTGGGGTTAACACAGTGTTACAACTAAGCCTCCCAAATAACCATGAGATCAATCCTCTACATCTGCTCCTTTAATGCACAGTTGCTATTTATTTTTTCTTCATTTATTATGTTGGGATTTTTTGGAGCATATACAAAGCTTACGGCACACTTTAGTCCAGAGGTATTCAAACTTTTTCCTCCTGAGGCCCTCTTGGAAGTTTTTTGTTTTTTGTGCCCCCCCCAACCAAAACAAATGTGCCAATATGCAAACTACTGCAGAGTATGTGCAAAGAAATCAGATCAAATCATCCTATTTCTATAATAACTGGATAACAAATTTACCCCTGCAATAAAAATCAGCACTTAAGAGCATCTCTTCAATTCAGCACATAACATAAATATGTCCTTCCAGTCCAGCCCATAAGTAGACTAAATTCCAGTCCAGTCCTTTAGGTTAAAACAGTTTATATCTTGCTGGTTTCTGTCTCTGGTTGCTGACTTTCCTGCTGGATTGCAAACTTGGACGCTTGTACAGTTGCTCATGGACAGATAACACACTGTAGCCTTCCCTTTGCACACTTTGATGGAAGTAAACCTATATTAGGCATAATACTCATCATATTTTATTTTTTAAATGTGTATTGGGTTTCATTTTCTGATGTTATTGTTGATTTTGTAGCACTGAAAGTGGTCCATTTTGGAAATTGCCAGTTAACACATGATGCTAAATAACTCATGTGACACTAATTTTGACTATTTGCTTTATAAAAATAAAATAAACCAACATTACTTAATTGAATTGTTAGAAATGTGAAAATGTTAGATAAATATAGTCATATAAAGTAATTTTATTGAGGTTTCCTTCATGTGCTTCTGAGCACATGGCTCTGTTTGTGTTGGTTATCTCTGCCCTAGCCCCGCCTTGTCATTAGTGTTCCCACTTGTGCCCCCTTTGTAGTCCTGCCCTCTTGCTAGTCTCAGGAGTCCCTTGCTGGTCTGTTTGTGTAAGTACTTCCTTTGTTACTGTGTTCCTTGTCTGGGCTTGTGTGTCTTCTATGTCAGTTCACTGTGTGTTGTACGACAGTTCACTATGTGTGCTGCTTGGCTTGTTTGGTTCCTGTTAGTTTTTGTGTTTCTGGTTTGCTTGGTTTTGTGATTTCTAATAAATTCTACCCGCGTTTACATCCGCCTCCAAGCTCCACCACCCGTGACATGAGTATGTATTTTTGTAGTTTTCTCTCCCCTCTCACCTGTACAACACCCCCTCCCCCGCCCCCCTTTCTGTCGCGCCCCACCAGGCCCAATATTTGTCCCAATATGTTAAAACCAGCAAGAACAAATCGAACCAGCTCTACTATATGCAGTAAAATGCTGTATTTTTACATATTACTGTATGTAAAGTCAGGGGTACGCACTCACTCCCTGAAGGCAAACACAGAGAGGGTGCAAAGGACTTCCTTCACACAAGCCATTCAGACTCTCAACCAGGACTGTGTCTGTTAAGACTGTTGACTACCCCAATTTCTTATAAGCTTATCTTATTTTTTTATATTCTATCTTATATTCTGTCCAGTTGTGTCATGTGAGCAGACAGTTTTCAAAGCATTTTGCTGCTATAACTACATATGTGACAAATAAGACTTTGGACTATGGCATTTGTTCCCATGCTTTCACTTCAAAAACCAACAGTGGTGTCCAAACTGGCAGCACACACCTGTGAACTAAGTGAAAATACACAGTTTGATGTATTGTTGATGTAGGCGTTTACTATCACAGGTAAGGGACATCAGGGCTGTCTGGGCAGTGTTAATGGAAGCTAGTTAATGGAGGCGTGTTGTTAGGAAATTGAATATTTTTGTTAGCCATGGCTGTATAGTACTAGCAGTATCTCCACGAGAAGCCTAATAAATATTTTAAGGGGCCCTGATGCCGTGGGCCCAACTGCGCCACAAGCCTGCCTACGCCGTGAGCCCCCTCCCCCTTTTTCCTGGTAGTTTTGCCACTGATTGGCGAGCTAAAGCTTTTTAAATATGCATTTTTTATAAAAAATGACAGCAGAACCTCAGTCCCACTCTGCAAAGCAAGCAGCAAATTCACGCTTGCCAGCTTGTAATGGATTTGACGTTCTATTTGTCTACATTAAAAGAACTGAATATGTCTGCCAGAAATGGTAATCACACGAATTTCAACCCCCGACAATTTCCCCATCTTCTTCCTCAACCGAGAGTACATAACAATCCACCCTGCATGTTAATAAATGTGAACCGTCCATGATTTGCTCCATTAAAACAGCATATAGACTCAGCGCACGTGCCGGAGGGTTAAACGCGCTCAGATGGGCTTCTACACCCCTCTCATTTTCCTGCCTTCCTGGTGCCCTGGAGGTGTTGTGGTCTGCCTCATGCTGACACTGATGTAAACTGGGAGGCCATGACACTTTCTTGGCACGGCGTAGACGCTGCTGCCTCTCAGCGATATCTCATCACTCTTCCTGCCTGCCCGCTAACCCGATACAACCTCGCTCATCCACGACACAACGAGCTGGAGAGCTCACAGCATCTCCACAGTGTTTCCTTTAGGAGATGTCTCAGGGACTGTGGACATGACCAGGCAAGACAGCGGGCTGATTTAGAGAGACACAGGCACATCATTTTACTAAAAAAAAAATGCTCTTGTTCTATTACTGGTAATGAATCACTGAGCGAAGAGCATGCTTCTCTCTTTGCTTGCTTTCCATTTTTAAGATTCAAGGCTTCAGATGACAAAGGTAAATAATGATAAATCATAATTTAAAAATAAGTTCTTTTAAAGAGATATTAAGTACATACATGTTTTAGACCAGACAAAATATGGACGTAGCTCCTTGTAGGATCCACATTAGTCAAACGTTTAGCGACTAGGTGTTTTCATTCATAAGTGTGGTTTCATTTGTGAAAGGCAGTAGCTGCGAAAGCTGTTCCTTCAGATGAGCTAATGTTAATGCTAAGGCTAACACTGGAGCTGGTCTGAATGGCTGAGAAGATGCTGAGGACGTTTTGCTATCCTTCAAGTCTTCTAGCATACTGTAATGCATGTAGGTGTATCATTATTTACACCAAATCTTTGCACCGTAAATGAAGGCTGTAGTCCTGCACTCCTTTGTGCCCCCCATGTTAACTAGTTCTGTGTTCCTCGACAAAACTGACACATTACAGCTGCTTATAAATCCATAATCACAACATAATAACAATTATCAGATAATGTTATGACAGATCCTTAATCAACATAGGTTCTACTAAATCTTACATTTTCTTCCTGTTTATGTCATGTAGGCCTCACTGACCCAAGCTCGTACAACCAACCAATATTTTAAATATTATATTTTATATAGACTATAAAAATACTCAGATGAAACATATTGTGCTGTTTAGAACACATTACATTGTGTTAAAGTTTAGCAAGAATGTTTGATATGAATTTTGGATTTTTTAGTAGTGGCAATAAATAACATATTTTGTCTGCCAGAATTGGCCAGTGTGATTGAACTAGCAAATAAAGGCCCAAAATTACGCTTTACAAACTTAACCTTATTGCAAGATTCATGTTTAACCACACCACCAATAAGAAACGTGCATTTCCTAAAAGAAAAGCAGAATTATGATTGTGCAGCGTCAGTGGTTCCCACTTCCAGGCAGTCATGTTTGCTGTGGAGTTGTTTAGTGGTTTCTAGGTAGTTGCTATAGTGTCCCAGGTGGTTGCTAATGTGTGTCACGTGGTTGCGTAGGTTGCTTTGGTAAATAGTTGCTGTGGTACCCCGTGTGGCTGGTTAAGTGTTACTACTATATTTGTATCACTTGCACACTCTTGAAAATCCTCCCCTGCTTCCAGCCAGGATTTACCTCCATCCACACCATCAACGAGCTGTTTACACATGCATGTGAGGGTGTCGGAGAGGAACTGTGTCCATCTGATGTATGATCATGTACATAAATACATTTATTATATTATATTTAACTATTCTATCCTGCTTTATAGACTTATAATTATAGTGTCACCTATTCATTCCTAATGACTGGGAACATCATTGTTGTGTACAAAGGTAAAATTATACACTCACAATTTGATGAAAATGATCAAAATCTAATTTTGTACACAAAATCATGGAAATCATGAAAGCTTGTGATGATCAGACCAGAACTATATATTTTAGAGAGAAAACTTCTCAGTGGGTGAAATGTGAACAGGACACAATAGAAGGGTTAGGTAGAGTGACCATACCTCCTCTTTTTCTCTGACATATCCTTTTCTTGGGATTTCGCGTTCACTTTGTGTCAGGATTTGCTTCAACAGTCCTCAAACATCTGTGTGCAGACTTTTATGCATCTGTTTAAATCCCACATTATCACTGCTACTATTGGTCTACATGTACCTGCATCTATAACAACCCCGGGTCAAACTGCTCAAGTCCCGTCTTCTCACCGCTACTATTGGTCTACATGTACCTGCATCTATAACAACCCCGGGTCAAACTGCTCAAGTCCCGTCTTCTCACCGCTACTATTGGTCTATATGTACTAGCATCTATAACAACCATTGGTCAAAATGTTTAATGAGGAGAACCCTGAGAGGGCTGCACAGTATTGCAGGACGTGTGCTTCAGAAGCACCCAAGTTGATGTCTTCACAGACATTTTCAAACATCTCCCTGACACATGCTGAAGCTCCGACCTGCTTTAAATTAGCCACCATCCTTGCAGTACCAAGAAAGTCCCCAGCCACATTAGCCTTAATGACTACCACCCTGTTGCACTTACCCAAGTTATTAGGAGATGGTTAGTCATGCCTTACATAAAGGACTCCATTCCATTGACAGGGGGCCCCCATCAATATGGCAATCACCGTTGAGGAGGAACTTGAGTTCTGAAGGTTCTTCAGTTTAAAGCTATGGTAGAACTTCTCTTAAGGTCATCAAATCACCTTAAAAGGTTCCTCTACAGTTTCAAGAGTTTTTAAACTTTTAATAGTGTAAAAGCAGAACTGAGGATGCTATATCCTCCTACATCCTCCTGGCCTTATCACACTTGAACAATACACCTATGTCAGAATGCTGTTAATTAACCACAGCTCAGGGTTGAACACCATCATACCCCTGAAGCTAGTCAACAAACTCCACTTACAAGGTTAAAGCTTGTCACTAGGCAACAAAGGGCTAGATTTATCTGACTAACAGGCCTCAGGATCCAAAACAAGACATCTCACTCTATTACACAGAACACCTGAGCCCCCAAGGGTTTTGTATTGACCCATCTGCTGTACACCTTGCTCACCCACAACGCCAGTGATCACAGCAAGTTTGCTGATGATCCTACAGGCACATCTCCAACAGTGATGAGACATTCTCCAGTGAGGAGGTGAGGCAGCTTGAGCTCTGGTGCAAGGACAACAATCTCTCTCTGAATGTCAGCAAGACAAAAAGAACATCTCACACTCTACCCTTCAGTGGGATGAAGAATTCCTGAGAGTGCACATCACTGACTACCTCTCCTGGTCCCTTAACACCTCCTCCTCAGTAAAGAAGGCTCCTCCACGGTACTTCCTTAGGGACTGAAATGTCTGTAGAAGCAGCATAGAGACCTTCAGCATCACTATCTGCTATGGAAACTGCTCTGTCCCAGACAGGAAAGCACTGCAGCAGGTGGTGAAGACTGCTCTGCGCATCACTGGATCAAGTTTTTTGGCCATCAAGGATATCTGCACCGAGCAGTGGATAAGGAAAGCCAGGAGGAAGGATCTTTGACACCCTTCACTGTTTACACCCATCCCATCTGGACACACACTATGGAGCATTCAGGCCAAGTCCTTTAGACTAAAAGTTCCTTCCCTCCAGGCATTCAGACTGCTGAACAGATCTGCCTGCGTTTAGACTGAACAACCTTATCCCTGTATTGCACTACATGCTGCCTCCCAGTCACTTCACCTGCCTTTATACACCCTTTTATTCTACACTTTTATTCTATACATTGGCTGCACTTTTGTCAAAGATGTAGACTGAGACTGCTAAGGACTGTTAATTACTACCAGTGTGCACTAATAAAATACCTTGGTATATCCCCATTATTTTCCATCCACTGTAATCTCTCTAGTATCTATCCTGCCTAGTGGTTGTATAGTCTATTACAGTGGCCTCCAATCCTGTTCCTGGAAAGCAGCCCTCCCACCGGCTTTGGATCCAACCCTAATCTAACCCCTCCTGTTCCAACTAATTTACTGCCTTTGGAAGTCCTTGAGCGCTTGAATGAGGTGAGAGTTGAGCTGAAATCTGCAGGAAGTAGCTCTCCAGGAGTAGGGATGGAGTTCACTGGTCTGTTTTCATGTTTTTTGTAAAGTACAGTGTTTTTTATTCAATCTACTGTCTACTTTTCTTGTTTTTAATCTCTTAAACAGTCTGTGACCTGCTTGTGGGCCAGAAGTTATGTTGATCTATTACCAAAGAATAGCCCCACCAGTTTGTACAGAAGTCCCTTTGTACTATCTGAATAATATGACCTAGGGCCCTTTTTTATAGCGGTCTTTAGGTGAACCGTCAACCACACATTACACAGCTTGATTTAGGGTATGCTGGTGTCTCTTTGCTATGGTAACGATGGGGAAAGTATGCCTTGCGCAGCTCGAAACACGCAAAAGTCATGTACTAAGTCTCTTAATTAATCATGGGTGTGTTTTTGGGCGTAATGTGCAATAAACTAATCAGGGTGTCACTTGCCATTCCCCTTAAGAGCCAGGTGCTCAGACTTTGGCTGATTGCTATTTTAATGGCACAAAGTGGGGGTGTACACGCGTGGGGCACGCACCTGTGTTGACAATTCACTACCAGGATACCAGGATATCATTGTTTCCAGTCAGTGGCGCTCCTGTGTTTTCCGTTGCCAAGACAGCAATATGCCGGAAATGTACCTGAACACACCTCATTTCGAGACCACCACGCCCAAAAAACTTTCTTTCTTTGGTCACCATATATAATGAATTGACTCGACTTAAAACATTAGTAAATACATTGCAGCTGAAATTGCTTAAAGCCCCATGGAAACTTACATCTAGAGTTTTCTTTCTGATGAAGTTGATCTGGCTCCCAGTGTAAAGGTGCAAAATATGGAGTATCTTTCCAAAGTCTAATAAACGTCTGCTGTATTTCCCGACGATTGCTCTCATCTTAATGTGGAATAGGCGGTGGGTCAGGTTTACTTCAGCATATCCCTGACCAATCACAGGGCTAACATGGCCCGCTCTTTAGGTCTAAGCATCCTGGAGAACTTAAGCTTGAATGGGTCTGGGGATTCAGCTAGGCGGCGTGCCCCGTCGCCCCTTGCGCCTGGAGCCTGTCACACTGTAGTCAGGGAAATCCACTCCCTACGACTGCTACCCGCACAGTGCATAGCCGGTCATCGTAGCAGAGAGGCAGCATGCACAGCATGGGAGGTCACGGTTTCAGCTTGTATCTACATATGGGCTGATATCAGAACCTCAACAAACATTAAAGATCTGAAGAATCAAGTGAAAAGCTAAAATGCGAGACATTTCTGTCTTAAGGCTGTTTGTGTTGCCATGGTAATGTACACAAAGTTAACATAACCTACATAAAGACACAGTTCTGAGTAAGTTTACCTTTTCGTTCTTTCTTTGACATGTGCATGGCTTCACAGCTGCAACATCACAGGGCTAGCAGCATGACCGGGATTTCAACCAGCGATCCTCTGGTCATAGTGACAGCGCCTTAGTGACATAGTGACAGTCTACTTCCTCCAAAAGCTGAGAAAGGCCCGTCTCCCTCCACCCATCCTCACCCTCTTCTATAGAGGGACCATAGAGAGCATCTTGAGCAGCTGCATCACTGCCTGGTTTGGGACCTGCACAGCCTCTGACCGCAAGACCCTCCAACGTATTGTGAGGACAGCTGAGAGGATCATCGGAGTCTCTCTCCCCTCCGTCATGGACATTTACACTGCCCGCTGCATCCGCAAAGCAGCCAGCATCGTGGATGACTCCACCCACCCTTCACACAGACTGTTCTCCCTCCTGCCATCAGGAAGAAGGTACCGCAGCATCCAGTCCAACACATTGTGTTGCACTTGTGTTCTGTCTGCACTGTGCTGTGTTGCACCATGGTGCTGGAGGTACGTTGTTTCGTTTCACTGTATACTCAATAAACAAATAAAACCCACTCGACTTGACTTGACTTCCTATTAAAATGTATTGCCGACCAAACTGAAATGAACTAAAAAATGAGAGTTAGGAGAACTTCTGACTAAAGTAAGTTGACTTAACTCTAAAACCTCCTGAAAAAAGTAACTTTATCATTGTAAGTTGGCCTAACTTTCAATGATATGTTTTTTTAATTTTGAATGCGTGTTAAGGTTTACACTATTAGGATAACCCTTGTGTCGTTTTTTTGGTGTGTAATCAAACATTAGCATGGTGGCAAACTTGATGTTGGCTTGTTTTGATTCACTAAAATATAATAACTAGTTCAGCTCAGTAGCGTAGCATGGAAACTGGAAACTCAATTTCATATAGCAACACTAAACACGTAACAAGAACTGAGCCATGTGCTTTAAGTTCTCACTCGACTGGATTTCTTTACTTCTGTAAACTTTCTGAACGTCTGTAAAGCTTGTCCAACCTAGCAACAGTAGCTACAGACCTTTTTTTGGGTGGAACTTGGATGAGGATGAGGCATCTCAGAATAAAACCAATGAAATTCTCGAGATTTTTAGTAAACACACTAGTTTTAATTGGATTATGCCACTATTAACATAATGGGACAAAAAAACAAACAAAAAAAAACACACTCACACATCCACCTGAATTGCTGTCAGATAGATTGGGCAACCCTAATTTATTTCGCCCATGGCATGCAATCAGAGTCATAATTTTGCCACGATGGAGGAAAAGACAAGCTCCCCGAAGCCGTTTTCATTTTTTAGGTTGTGAAAAATGACACGGCAGAATTGAAGAGGGAGTTGAATGTCCCAATACCAATGATTGATTCCATCTCAGAAACTGCGGGACGCGGCGGCCAACACAGCCGGTTCAATTATCTGGCATTGCTCCAGATCTGATGGGACAGGGCATATTTGCACAGAGCCAATAGATTGAAAACAATCTGGGCTTTAATCTGTGGGGTTATCAGAGCCATGATCAGTAATTACTACTGACTGTCAATTTAGCACCAGCCCGCAAGTGCAGGGTGAAACACTGTAGAGAGCTTGTCCTGACTACTGCTTGCTCTGGTGGTGAACTTCATACACACACAGTGTTGGGATGTGTGATCAGGTACTAAAGGTTTAAACTTAATTGTAACAACATGGACAGAACTTTTTGAATGTGCAGTTTGTATGTAATAATTACCAGTATTTTAAGTACCAGTATACTTCCACTCATTTCAGATATTCAAGCACATAGTAAATGATGTAAGTATCAGGTTTTTACAGCAGTATTTGGGGCTAAAATGCAATGATTATTCTGGCATTTCTCAAAGTAATTACTATGTAATTACATAGACATATACTTGCGGAGTACACAGTCGAATGCAAAGATTTGAACATCCGTCTTAAACGAACATGTTTTATTCTCTAAGTAAAAAGAATTTAAGAGATTATCCACAGAGAACACACTTTTAAATATAATATTGAAGCATAAACAAAATTTATTTAAAAGTTTATTTGCATAATTAAAAATAAAAATTAATTGCAGCATTTACAAAGGTAATAGCACACAGCTTATGTAATGGTTTATTTATTTTATGCAATATTTGTTTTTCTTTTTTTATGTGAAATTCAGACATTTGTGCTCTACAAATAATATAATTGTAATGATATAGATGTCATAGTTTCCAGTAGAGAATTTCTTTACTTATTATCACCTTGCAAAATCAGAAATCAGTTTATTTAACATAAAAAAAACATGTTTGTAAAAGAGAAGCCAGTGTAATGGTTCTTTACCAATCTCTCTGATGAATAGGGTATCACTGAAAGAACCTTTTGTAGCACCTTTATATTAAAGAGTGTAAACTGCCACCAATGGTTCTGGGAAAGTTTGTTTTTGTTAATGGAAAATAAACCAACAGGTCAAAAGAGGTCAATCTCGATTTTTAAGTTGACTTTTAACAAATGGACATTTATATTGTAGAAGTGCTGGTGTACAAATGTAGAAGCTTCCACACACGTGCCTGTGTATGCCTGTGTATAATGCAAAATATTGGCAAGACGTAATTAGATTAACCAAACATTTAAATACTAAATATGTGACCCTGTCTCTACAGTAAAACAATAAGGCTGAAGCTTATCATAACTTTAACCTAGGTAACAACTGAAAAGTTTTCTTGGACAGGTGGGAGAGTTAATATCAGGTTGCTACAGCATATAATAAGCATTTCATATGTAAATTAGCTGAGCAAAATATGCCTACACTCTTTAAAATAAAGGTGTTACAAAGGATTCTAGATAAAACACTGCCATAGAAGAAGCTCTTTTTGTGGCAGAAGAACATTGGGCCTCATTCACCAATATCTACCATAGAATTGTCTTAAATTTGTTCTTGAGAAAAGTGTCAAGATGGAAAATCTTGATGGATCCCATTGTCCAATTAAGAAAAGACTGTCAGAATCTATGTGAAAGTGAATTTTTGATGGTTATTTGGTATATTTTAGGAAGAAATGTCTTCTGAAGAATGGTTGGTGTGTTGATGTGTGATGTGTGAATGTGAGGAACCTTTTAAAGAACATTTTAAAGAACCTTCGCTTGATGTAAAGGCTCTTTTTCCAAACCCATGAAAGCCAATGAGCAATAAACAGCATGTTATGAATGTGCAAATTCATACCCATTACCAAACAAGGCATAAGATAACCATGTCGTCCAGCAGTCATGTTCTTTACCTGTAGATCTGCTGGTTTGACACGAACACCCAGTCCTGCAAAGACAGCAGAAAGTCAACAAATACAACATGTTGTCCTACAAACACGGTTTTTATTAAGAAAAAGTAAGATAACTGGTTAAATGAACTGGTAAAGCACTGTGATCGTTTATCTATGTGCAAAAAGGAAGCCACAAGCAGTGCTAGTGTCAGGTGTTGCCTGTAAGCCTACAGTACTAGCCTTTGCGGAGGAAACGCTGTATGTGCAAGCTATAACAGTCACACTGCCGTCTCGCTCACCCCACTGAGAGGTACTATGTGAGAAACAGGCCTGACAGAGCTTTTCATAAGCCAAAGCTCACACAGATACTCTTTGTTATGGTGGGTTTTATGGACAAATCAAATATAAGTGATCAATAATAATATTATAGGTTATTTACTGTACTTTTTTCGACACCTAAATCTTCCCCAGTTGCTTTTAAAGGTGGGTTGGACAAAACAAATAAATCATGTAGCTTTCAATGAAGATTTGGCCTTGTCGGGTCTAGTTTTTAGCTTTCCTAAATAGTCTGAACATGGTTGTCCTAAAACTATAAAAACAGGCACACACACTCCTGTCAAATTTAGACTCAGCAAAAATGTGCCCGCTATGTCAGCGACACATGGCATACACAGGTGTATATGCAACCACTTTCCTTTCCGAGCACACTAACACACACACAGCCGTGCATAGCATGTCTGTTCATCTGTCTCAATTGCCAGGGTGTGTCGAGTTTCTCTCATTTAAATAAGGCCGTGCAGAAACAGAAGCATATGGATGGGTTATGGCTTACATCAACACTTTTACACATCAACACTTTTACACATCAACACTTTTACAAATCAACACTTTTACACATCAACACTTTTACACATCAACACTTTTAGACTCTCGGAATAATTCCACACTTCTTCTGGATTCTGCTAACTTCATTTCCCCTCTCCCTCAAAATTGCAGGACTGAAAGCATATAATAAATATCATCTTTTTTTTGCCTCTACAAATGAGATTACACAGCAGATAGGCTGCTCTTAATAAATGGCTTTCACACATCAGCTCACAAGAAACTTGAGCAGCTTTGTTCACAAAAACACAGAAGGACAGAAAGACCTCTCCGTGGGGGAATTTCACCTTTTCCTTGGATTCCCAGTGAAGAAAAAAGGCCAGAAAAAAAAAGCATTAGAGATGTTGGTAATTTTAAGAGTATCTGTGCTGTCGTAGCTAAACCTCACATATGTATAACCAATAACATTTAATCAGTGTGTTTGCAGTACAATAATCCTTTATGTTTGCAGAAAACAGGTGTGAAATGATTCTAATATGTCAGTCCTGTTCACTGATTTCAAATATTTAGGATCCTACAGTGACCTATTAATAGATCTGCTTGGATTAATGGATATAGCAGTAGATGTTTCTACAAAGTCTGAGAAAGCTGTAGAACACCCCCCCCCCCTTTCTCGTTAGTTAAACCACTCGTTAGTACTCTGACACGTGTCCTCCAACACATGCAAAATCAGACTCCTCCTCTAGTCAAACTGCTCCCTATGCAACAAATGCACTCGGAGGAAAGTGCCGGGTACCCTGCTCTGATGCATTAGCTAGAGAGAGAGCAAGGCCAATTTTGCCTTCGAACTTTTGCCAGCGATCCTTAGGTCATAGTGGAAGCACCTTAGTCCGCTGGACTGCTGGAGTCCTGAGAATTTCCAAAATATTTCAAAAAAGATGTTCTTGTGTGGTTTATGATATAGTATTATATAGTACATATAGTATAGTATAGTAGTATATAGTACAATAATTAATATCAATTCCATAATACACAAAGCTCTAGCATGGTCTAGCATGACTTCTAGCATGATCCAGCATGATCACTCGGCCTGTGAAGGCAGATTTACACATGTGCCATGTTCCTGCCATTTCTTAATAAAGGACTTAACTGAACTCCAGGGGATGTGACTTTGTATCCATCCCCGGACTTATACACTCCTCAATAACCTTTTCTCTGAGGTGTGTGGAGCGTTCTTTTGGTCAACCCTTATTCTAAAGAAATAATTGCATACATATTTGTATCATTTCAGGATTTTTTCCCCTCTTCTCAATTTTAGATTGGCCAATTACCCAAACCACTCGTTAGACCTTTTCTCGGAGTTGTGTGGTGGGTTCTTTTGTCTTTGTGGTGTTTCTTCGCAGCCAGGAGTACTGATGAACCAGTGACTGGATCTTCCAGACAGGTGTCTTTATACTACTACTAAACTTGAAACACATTCACTGCACTCAGCTGATCTCCATTTCACCAACTGTGAGACTACAAGCACCAGTTGCCTGAACCTCTGTTGAATTAGGTCAGTCACGTTAAAGGGGTAAATATTTATGCGGCCATTTATTTTACATTATATATTTTATATATTTATATATAACTGACAGTACTTCTCACACTTTAACATGAGTAAAAACAAAAAAGGGGGGGGTAAAGACTTTTTATAGGCACTGTATTGTATGTGTTTTTTATAACTTTATCATTTTAGTAAATAATTCATAATAATTAATTTATAGTTAATCATTTTAGTAGGTTTTTAAATGTATCTGCTGGTCTACTCATCATTAAATTGCAGGTGTTAAAAAAATCTATGTCAGATGTTACACTTTACCTTCCCTTCTTTTTAAGTGTGTTAAGTGTACTTTTTAATATGAAAAAAAAAATAATTTTAATGTTAGCAATTAATTCATACTGAATTGCATTTTAAATGTTGCAATTGCAAGTTCAAATGTATCTGCTGATGATAGAGCCAACACCACCCAGGAGCCCCAATTGTGTGTTTCTGTTCTGGATCAGAACACCTACTGACCTACGTTGACTAAAGACACTAATTCCACAACACATGAAATACACTCTTGGGTGTACAGATGCACATGTTCCACAAGTCACTGAGGTGAAGCTCTTTAAACTATGCTGATATATTATTTAAAAGGAATGACTTAAATAATGCAATTTAAATTCACAGGACAGTCAAGTATACTCTTGTGGTTTAGCTTAATGTGTTTTAGTATATGAGGAAACACATTCACTGAAGTGTACTTCCTTCGTTGCACTACAGCATGCATTAAACACCACTGCTTTCAAATATACTTCATACATTGAGGTTGATATGACAATTAAATATAATTTAAAATGTTAATAAATGCATCTTGGCATATTAAGTATAACTTTGACATTGATTTTAAATGATTATTTTTTAAAACAGTCTTACTTTGATGTGACAATGCATTAAAATTGAAGTATGCATCAGTATATGTTAATACAAATATTTATTCAAGTGTATTTCCTTACAGCAAACTAAAGTACAGCTCAAAATCCAGTACTTTTAAAATGGACTGTATGCTGAATTTAAAATGCATTTGTTAAAGGATGCTTCAGTATATAAGAAGGGCATTTATTCTAATGTATTTAATTGCAGAAAAGTATTATTTAAAAGACATTACTTTGAATTATATATATATATATATATAGATAAATATTATAATATATTAAAACATATATTGTAGGCATATTTCTATAAACTACATTCAATTAAAATAAATAAACTTCAGTTCTTTTTAAGATTCCCAATTAAAACCAACAGCAAGCAGTAAAATAATTCCATTTTAGGACTAGTTTTACCTTCGGCTACTCAGTGTGGAGCTGTTCTGCCTTGGTTCTCTTGGTGGTCCACCATTATGAGCAAAGAAGGTCATGGAGTGAGAAGGGAAAGCCATGTTTACTTCTAAAAGTCAGACACAAGGCCGTCCCCTCGTTTCCTGCATTGATTTATCGACATTGACAACTGTATTACTGCTTTTAATTATAGCTACAGTGGAGTCTCCAGGTGCAATCTACCAATCACGCGCGCAGAGAATGAGGTTATTTGTTCTACCATAACCTGACACATTGATTAATTTGACAATTGTCCCCAGTGTCAAGTGTAACTACAACTGCAGGTAGATAAGAATGTTATGGCGGATGATTATATTGCTCCTGACCCTGCGGCAAGAACATACCGTACATATTAAAAGTTTCCTTTACTTTCTGTATGAACTCTTACAGCAGGTTCCTTCTACGTAATTCCGCGTTAATTCACCGCTGCCGTCCCCTGCAACAAATCCATTCAGGAGCTTCTGGCTTTAGCATGTAGGATTTTGTCTTACTTTCGCAGTGCTAAGGGGTTTGAGCCTTATAGGGTTTAGCCTTCCATCCACATCACAATACAGTTGGCCATAAATCCATCATCTAACTGGTTTTGGGCCGGCTGGAGTCTGGAGCCTGTTCAAAGTGGGTGATACTCAGTCAGTGCAGTGCGGTGCATCCAGTGCAGAAGCATTACTAAATCAACTCACTAGAATTTGAAGAGATGGAAGGAAGAGAACAGGGTTAAGAGGGACTGAAAACAAGTACTGACTATACTTATTCAAAATACAGAAGGGAGGTAAAGCAGTATTTAGAAGTTTATTAAAAGAAACACCATTAATTCTTAGCAAGTTATCAACATGTGTTATTTAAAGCAGCATTATGTAGCAATTGTGCCCTAAAACAACAGCTTCAAGTCAAGTCAAGTCAAGTCAAGTAGGGTTTTATTGTCATTTCAACTACATACAGAGTACACAGTGAAACGAAACAACGTTCCTCCAGGACCATGGTGCAACATAGACAGTGCATACAGAACACAAGTGCAACACAAACAAGTGCGGACAGACAACACAACACAGTACAGACAGAATGATGTTCAGGATACACTGTCTTACATTAAGCAGAATTACTTTGCAAGCTCATTTCACATCACTGTCCCACAGCTTGTCAACAAAAGCATGTGTACAGCCATCCATAAGGAGAAGCTCAAAGTGTGATTTACACCTCCACACCTGTAGGGGAGCCCAGAAGCTAAAATGGCATTTGCAAGGTTGCTTTAAACCTATCACTGCTGTCCAATGAAAAGCATGCATCTCCATTTTTGTCTGTTTTTAGTTTAGTTTAGTTTTAGTTTTACAGTCTGAACCCAGTAGCTGCTTTGGTACACTGTGTAAATACAACTGGATGAATGGACCAATAGAAATGCTGCAGAGTTAAGACTGTTTTTGCCTTCTCCTGTTACCATGTTTTTCACTGGACAGCGACGCTATAATAACCCAAACACAGGCTTAATAGGGTGTGTGAATATAGGTACCAAAAGCAGGCAACCGGTGGTAGGAAGCATGAGGTTTGAACTCATTGGTGAGAAAACAAATGTAAGTAAAATACAACATAACCAACTTGCAGGTTGTATTGTACTGTTCAGTTGTATTGTATTATTCAGCTGTTACTTTTGTATGTATTATTTACATTCTTAAAGCTGTAATATAAAGACATTAAGGACATGTTTTTAAGTGTGCAATTAATTATGTGAAACATCCATTCTCTACTCCTTACTGCGTTCTTTAGCAGCAACCGTTGCTTGTTTGCACAAGGACTCTTTACAGAATGTTGGCAAAATAAAAAACCCAAACGTACAGTGGGATAAATTCAGTTTGAGGTTTAGACTTGTTACATACATAACCTTGAGTAGGATGAAATGCTATGCCACAGAGCTGGACTGTGTTGTTGTAGCTAGCTAATCACAACATGGGAGGCAACACATTTGACTCATGCTTCCATCCTAACAGTGTGAGCATTCAAATGTAGACAGTTTTCAGCTGAATAGTTTACTCGAAATGCTCAGATTGTACATTTGAGCACTACAGGTAACATAGGGTGACCATATTTTGGTTTTCAAAAAAAAGGACACCGGGAAAACACAAGTGTCTGCTGTGGTTAGGATGTTGTGGCTGGTAGGCTTTAAGTAGGCCTAAGTTGAAGGACCATGGCTGTGTGTGTGTGTGTGTGTGTGTGTGTGTGTGTGCGTAGATACAGTTGCTCTGTAGTTATTTGAAGGGTGATTGTTTATTATTTGAAGGGTGTTAATCTGTTTGTATAAGATATGAGAAAATAACCTGTAAGAATTCTGTTGGCATGAAAACACACAAACCATAAAAGACAGCTGATGTAAAATAAATTTAATATGAAACTCAAAAAAAAAAAATTAAATCATAGAAAAGACATTGAAAAGTGATCATTTGTTATGATGTTTGTATTAAATATGAGAAATATAGAATTCAAATTATGCAAAATTGTAAACAGTGAAATTGTAACTGAAGACTGTATAAATAAAACGTTGAATGAAATTGAATGTATACATTTGTTTCTTAATGCCTGCAAAGCACCATAAGCTATTAGCCCCTTTAACATAACCACTGGCCCTAGACTGGCCCCCGCAGTTGAAATGGTCTAGAATTGCCACTGGATAGGAGGGAGTTTAGTATCTCTGAAACCAAGCAACTATGTGAATGCATATTAATACATAAACAAATTAGCTCCTTTCACTTTTACCACACGTTTACCACACTTTACAAAACTTCATATAGACATATTTTTAATTAGAAACTGGACTAGTTTAGATTTTGACTTTTGAGAAATTTGGTCAACTTGGTTCCACTGAAACAAAGCCACAGATTTTTTTCTGTAACTGATTTACATTTGCCTTTACACATTTTAGGGCTGTGGTTAACAGTGGGAGGCAGTTTGACCATTGAGGTGCACACTTGTGGCGGACGAGAAGGCAGAGCTTGAACAGATGTAATTTAAAGCTGTGAAATTCCAAATGCAGAATTCTGCAGAAGCAAATGCTGATATAAAACCAATGCAACATCCTGGACCACATGTTTTTTTAAGATCCCAAATAGAGGACACATCTGGTAACCCTAGGTTTCAAAAGTTTTGCCAGCATTCCAGTGTCCAATGTTTGTCCAAGTTTGCCCAATGTTCTGTCAATGTTCATGTAATGTTCTGCAAAAACAGAACCAGCTGTTGCATTTATTGGCGGAACATGGCTAGGTCAATAGCTATGCTCCTTACAAAGAAGTGGCGGCAGCTTTGGCCTAAAGGTTAGAGGCCCAAAGGTTACAAAATTGGGCTTGGGACTGGCAAGACGCAGGTTCAGGAGGTGGTGAAGGGACAGTGCTTTTTCCTCCCTTAACATTCACGGCTAAGGTGTCCTTGAGAAAGGCACCTAACCCTCAACTGCTCCCTGTGTGCTGAGATGGCAACCCACTACACTAGGTGTGTGTGTTGGCAGTCCCTAGTTTATCCAAGTCAACCCTAGCGTGTGTATATGTGTGTGTGTTCACTGCCACTGCCACCATTAAACGAATGGGTCTAAGGCAGAGGCCACTTTCTACTGTTCAGCTGTGTTTAATAGATGGTTTGCATTAATTTTAACCAGAATTGTTTATTAGCTGGATCATGTGAACACCCTGATACATTTAAACAACCAGGTGCTTGAAAAAAAAAATATGGAAGCAGTGCTGTAGGACAAACGGGTTCCCAAGGTAGAGATGTGTGAAGCCCTGAAAGATTTTATCTCACTGCTACAGAAAATCAGCATCATTTGTCCTGATCCTGCCTTCAGTCTAATCACTTCTGCCTGTTTCCCTTCTGTAGAGGAGTGGTGGGGAACGTCTACCTTACAACTCCCTTATTAATTGCCAGGTTCAGTCGGCGTGATAGAGCAGAGAAATCAGCAAACTGTGCTGGACTCCTGCACTCTGTTACTTACCTCTGCTGTAGAGGCTAACAGCCATGTGATTTCCCCCAGTGTTTATTTACAAATCAGCTCTTTTCTGCTGAAATCATAGACTCACGGTCACGGGCCATTTTTAATTCAATCATTTTTTCAATTAATAATTATTCCCAACACTGGGAATAGTGTAGTGTCATTCCCAATAAACCACAGAACATGTGTTAACATATCGTCACAGGGCCCTGGGTGGTCCAGCAGACTAAAGCACTGTCACTATGATCAGAGGATTGCTGGTTCGAATCTAGGTAATGCTGCTAGCCATCAGCAGCTGAGGCTCAAAAAGAACACTCTTTCCAGGGTGGGTAGATGGCACTCTCCCCCGACATCGTTTTGGCCATCACTGGTAACTGCAGGCTGGCGCATTGGAGCCGAGTATGCGGCGCTTCCCTGCAGGTGCGTTGGTTGCCCGGTTGCATCGGATGCAGTTTGAAAAATGAGCAGTTTGACTGCACATGCATCACTGGTGTCAGGGGCATTGCGTGTAATGGGAAGGGGGGGATTATGGATGGGTTGGGTAATTGGCAGTCCAAATTGGGGAGGAAATGGGTAAAAATCAGATTTAAAAAAACAACAGAAATATTGTTTCATGGGAGGCTTCACAGGAGAGGGCAAAACTGTTCTTAACTTTGAATGGAAGTCAATGTAATATAAGTTTCTTCCAAGTCATTTAGAGCATTTCTATTGGTCTATTCATCCAGAATTATTTATATAGTGTATAGAACATTTTAATTGGACAGCAATGATATATTTGATATGCTACACACAGCTGTGGCCTTTTGAGCCTTTGATAACTCCGCCATCTTTGTGGCCCACAAGAGCACAATTCACATACTGTTGGTTACTTTGCAACCATTTAAGTTGATATTATTTGTATCATTTTATTGTTGTTCTTTTATGTTTTTCTATATATCAACACTATTATTTGAGAAACGTTTCAACAGGAAAATTCTTACAAATCTCATATACAAAGACGGCATCTTGAAGTACCGTCCATTGAAAGGTTCTTTATGGAACTGTCTATGGCTCATTTGTAAGTTGGAATGCAGTGTTCTGCAGCTTCAGTATTGCACTGGTTAGTCCTGCGATTATAATTAACAAAAGACATATTGTCCAACCCCAATTTGAAGTGTCATTTTTCTGTAAACGATTATGAATCCATGCCTCATGCTACATTCCGGCTTCGTTTTGGGCCTACTTTGACAGAGACTTCAGAAGACTGAAAATGAAATTGGTTCGAGACCTCTTACGACCACTAAGTTGTTCAGCCAGTCATTTCAGTGTGTTGCCTCACCCTCAACAAGAGCAATTACAGCATACATCATATTGTTTTAATATGGTGTGATGTGTAATATTTGTAACGGGGGAAAAAGGCTCTCTGGAACATTAGCAGGGCTATCAGTGGTTGTGTGGGGAGAGAGAGACTCTTTCCCTGGCTCCAAATGGCTAATCAGATTGACATTTGTATGAATTTGCAATAATAATCTATCATTAGTCATTAATTTGTCTTTAGCACAGCCCCAGCCAAGGCCAATTAAAGCCCACTATCTACATTGGCCAGCCACTCCAACGCATTCTCCTAATCAATGCCTGAATTATAGGATGTTGTCTCTATGGAAATCAGAATTGGCAAGGCTACAGTAGCTGCAGTGAAGGATACAGTAAGGGCGTTTAGTGTATTAATCATTAGGCTGCAGGCATTTCTGTACTCTCACTCTAAATAGGACCATTCTGTGGACCTTTACTGACAACCAGTCTACGACAAGTAGACTAAGCCTGCTTTCTGTGTCTGATAATAAGTCATTCACTTGCCCATTTTCTCCAGCCAGTGTTCAGTAATGATGTGAACACTGCGGCTTTTACGAGGTTTATAAAATGAATGGAGGGTTCAACGATGGTTAAGTCAACCTATCTCATTTTTTTGGCTTACAAAGATATTCACACACAGACACACACATGCACAATCACACAGACACACACATGCACAATCAGCAGCACAAGCCTAATTCAGAAATGTTCTTAATAGATATATTGCTTTATACAGAATAGCTACCTACTCATTCATGCAGTTATCTAATCAGACAGTTGTGTGGCAGCAGAACAGTCCATAAAATCATGCAGATACAAGCCAGCAGCTTCAGGCAATGTTCAAGATTTTCATCACAACAGAAACATCCAGGGAGCAGCAGATCTCCAGACAGAAATGCTTTGTTGGTGACAGAGGTCAACAGAGAATGACCAGACTAAGGCCACACCAACTCAAATAACCACTCTGTCCAATCGTGGTGAGCAGAAAAGCGTCTCAGAGTGCACAACACATCAAACCTTGAGGCGGATGAGCAGAAGAACAGCAGAAGAGCATGTCGGGTTCCACTTCAGTCAAAAACAAAAAAGCTGAGGCTGCAGTGGTGAACAGACTCACCAACACTGGACAGTAGATGACCAAGTGCATCCTTTTATGGTCCCTATTTATCTTCCAAAAGTGAACCAATTTGTGGCCAAATTGAATAAAAGAATAATTACTGTAATCCATGGAGAGTTCAAATAAACTCATTATTCTTCATAAATATAAATTAGAAATTACAGGCCTGTATTTTGAGCTCCTCTGAAGGCCCCTATGAGGCTGCTAGGAGGCCCTCAGAGATTCCACACTGCTGTTATTAATGCTAGGAATAATATTGCTTGTTTTTTCCATTTTACAATATGATGAATACACATAAAATGCTGTAGAACTTTAGGCCATTGCCCAACTACGTTAACCACTGATCAAATTTACCCCTCCCCGGCGAAGAGACCTACAAAAAGATCTACAGAACATTGGAGGAAGGCGCTGAAAGGCCTGGGTGCTGATGCATCACATTTATAGTGAGGTTCAGATAAGTGTGTGTGTGTGAGGGTTCAGTAAAGCCCTCTGAAACGTCCCCTGCTGCGTCTCCTGCTTCATCTGCTCCAGCTCTATAGCGGTCTGTGAGAAGGCAGCATTCATGTGCCGCACGTTTCATGTGTTTGCTTTTGCTACAGGCATTTAGATCTGGATAATTACGTGTGGTGAACGAGCTCACTGACTGCTGACCATTAAACTGGTCATTAAGTGCCTTGCTTTTCTTTTAGGAGAAAAAAAAAATGTCTACATAGCAAATTCAGGTCTGTTTTAAGCTCTCGTGCTTGATGAAAGGCCAGGCATTGCTATTTCTGTTCCCCGTGACACATTTCTGACATTCATTTGCTGAAGAACGGCTCGCAAGGTGCCCGCTGTCACCGCAACCAGTTCTCATCCTCGCTGGCTCCCCTATAATGATGATCACCAAGGTTACAGCCAATTTCAAACTGCAGACTACATTATCCCACTGCGCTGCTGAAACGGCGCATGCGAGAGCAGATTGTTCTTGCAGTTTTCTCGATTACTTACAGTGTTGCTCACACACTGTTATTTCACACTGGCCCAGTTCTGAGTGTCTGAAGCTCAGGTGTGTTCTCACTGTGTGTCAGTGGAGCACAATTCTGTACCTTTTTTCCCCAGCACTTTCTAATCACGTCAAAAAAATGCATGCATTTGCCATAGCTTTTGTCTACACCTGCGCTTCCTCGCTCCCCGGTCCTAGTGGACCTCTGGTCTGCACATTTTAGAGTTTACCCTTCTCTCACCTGCACACGTGATCCAGCTGAGTTGAGGGTAGTGTGTTGGAGCAGGAAACCACTCAAATCTGCAGGACCAGCGCTGAGAACCTGTGCTACAGAATAATTAGAATCAAAATCTAATGCAAAGAGAGTTGAATGATGGATTGATTGCAGTTATAATGTAGCTGTATTATATTTAGGCATGTCTCCCGTCATATACTAAAGCCACACAGTATCTTTCCTATGAACTGTCTGCAGCTGCCAGCCAACTCTCAGTCGAAACACAGAGGAATAAGAGAAGCGGCTATATAGTGCTGGCAGCGAGCGAGCTGGAGTAGATACGGGATATGAAGATGTAGAGGGGGGTATAGGACAGAGATGGAGAAGGAATTGGTGTTGCTGTGCTGTTAGAAGGGACCTGAATGAAGACGTTTCTCTTTCCTGATGTTGGAAGGTCTACAAGCAGTACCCTCATTAGCTGAGCATCCCACACCTACTTATGATCCGTTACTGTGTGCGATGCAGATGAGAGACATGATCCTGCATATATATATATATATATTTATCTTGTTTATTTATGTCTGTAATTATTCCAAGCATCACAGTTTCTTTCTCAGTTGCAAAAAACACACTTAATGAAACTCATTAAGCCTAGTGCTCATCTCAATCCACACTGTCGCTTATTTGGCATAAGGGACGTCTGTGAACACTTTCTCATTGCTTTGTGTCACACCTTTTAAAACAGATCTCACACATAAGCACAAATGAGACAGAAAGTCCTCTCAAAATCACATGATAAAAAAAGTTGTTAATTTTACAGTAAACAAAAAAGAGAGCTGTGGTTGCCAGAACCTACTAATATATATATATATTAGTAAGGTATAAGTATATATAATATATAGCAAATGTTCTTAAATGTATATAGACACTGTGTACAATGGCACATATATACATTTAAGAACATTTAAAGTACAATAATAATTTACTGTGCTATCCCACTCCAAGCCCCCCAGAAGATAGAAAGGCAACACAGTGCAAATAATGAACAGTAATAATTGTTAATAAATAAAATAAATAAATCATTGTCAGTAGAGGGATGTAGAGGTACACCATGTGCACAAAAGTATTGGGACATTAGGACACCTGCTTCTTCATTGTTTCTTCAGAAATCAAGGGTATTAAAATGTGTTCATCCTGCTTTTGCTGGAATAACTGTCTCTACTGTCCAGGAAAGGCTTTCTGCTAGATTCTGGAGGAGCATTGCTGCGAGGATTTGATTACATTCAGTGTCAGGGCAGTCAAAATGTTAGATGATCACTACCCCCCTCCTCCCCAACTCAGCTCATATCGATAGAGATACTTTTGGTATAGATTTTATTCTGTGATGATTTCACACATCGGCACATTGTAGCGTAGCACAGTTCAGCACAGACATGCTGCACAGCACTAATGAAAGCTGAATAGGTTGAAACTGAAAACTGTATTATGTCTTTTTTTATGATCAGTGTATGAAAGTGGTTCAAAGAATCTACTCAACTGTAATGTCTGATTGCAATGGTTGTTGTGTGTTTGGAGCTTTGTGAGAGTGATTATCTCTTATTTTGTCAATCAGATGGCTGTGATGCCAGCAATCCCATACAACATAACTGGCCCCACTCTATCTGGGTGGGTAAGATGGCCATCCCTCTTTCCCATCACTTAGCGAGATGCTAGCCAAACCATGTGTCTGTTAGCTGATGTAACAGAACCGTCCGTTAGTGTTTTGCATTGAGCGTTGGCTAGCTTTGTGTGTCTTGGGTGGAGCACATTCTAGCTTTCACCACTAATGGGAGTCCTAGCTAGTGGGTGGGAAGCTGATTTCTTCTAAAGTTCATATGATTAGTGTGTTTGCTGCTTTGCTGTGAATCGTTCATTTTAGTTGCAAGCTTGTGGTTTAGTTTTTTGCTCTGAATATGAAAGAATCGCATAAATTTGTGTTGAGTTAAGGTGAGCTGTAAAGCTGTAAAAACACACAGTCTATTATTGTACTAGTTTTGACGTAAACTGTGCTGACACATTGTATTCACATGCAGCTGGTTTGAATAATTTGCATCACGTGAATTCAGAGCACCGCTTTCCCCAGTTTGGCTAAATTGGTCTCCTGAGATAGTGCTGAAAGCGCTGAAATCCCCTTTACCTGCCACTTGTGAAAAGGTGGAGCTGAACTTGAAATGAGCACGGCCGTGTGGAGCAGCCATGATTGAGACAGGAAAAGCGTGGCTGGGCCGGGTCCCCTCGGAGAGAATTAGGAAATAAATTGTGTCTGTCATGTCAATGGGGGTAATATTATTCGTGACATTACATTAGCCCTGCTGATGAAAATAGAAACAGTCATACAGTCTGCTTCCAAGAAAGAGAGGTAGAAGGATGATGAAATTTGGTTTGAGCAATCTAATTGTGAAATATATTTATTGTCTTTCTTTTCAGATTCCTTAATAAGTGACCGGCACAATCTGCTGCTGGGGGTTTACAGCAGAAGCGCGCATTCAGTCTGCCCATGTTGGTTCATGTTCAGTGACACTAGAACGTTAGGCTAGAATGCAAACAGTCGTACCCTCCAGTTCAGTCCCTGCATGGAGACAAAAATACTGGGAATCAGGAATGCATTTGGGTTAAGTAGAGTAATGATGAAATACACTCACCAAGCAATTTATTAGGGACACTTCACTAATACTGGATAGGGCCTCCTTTTGCTCTTTCAGACATGGATTTCACAAGAATCTCCTGTTCCACCACAAACCCAAATGTATTCTACTGAATTCAGATCAGATGACAAGGAAGGCCCACTGAACTCAATGTCATGTTAATGAAAGCAGTTTGAGACCACTTTTGCTTTGAGACATGGGACATCATCATGCTGGAGAGGCAGCTGTGAGAAGATGGGTAAATTGTGGACATGAAGAGATGCACATGGTCAGCAACCGAACTCAGACAGGTGGACTTTAAGTGATGATTAATTGGTATCTACAGACAAGACAACCATGTTCACCATTTTTGTCAGACACAGGTGGAATTTGGCTTACACCTTTAACCCCTCCATGCAGTAAACATACACACACACACCAGTGAAACACACACAGTGACTGTGAGCACATATGCCCGGAGCGGTGGGGAGCCATTGCCGCGATGCCCGGGTAGCTGAGAGGGTCAAGGGTCTTGCTCAAGGGTAACCGAGCCTGGGCTGGACTATCAGACCCACAACACTGTCATCAATAGCCCTGAGCTCTAACTGCTACCACTGCCCCGCATTTTGAAGAAACTCTAGAAAATCCCAGAAGATCAGTGGCGCTGCACTGCTGCCAGTGGTTCATTGTGCGTTATATCAATACAATAGTCCCTCTTTCTGTATCTCTCAATAACTGAATTCTACAATCGCTGCTCAGGATTTACAGCAGAGGCCTTCATTCACTGTGTCATTGTTGGTTTATGTCGATGACACCCTTAACGCAAGTCAAAAAACATCCTTCAGGAACATCATAGGGCAACCCTGAACTCAGCGGTTCACTCCACAGTCTGAGGCCTCATGCAGATGCGCTAGCTGTTGGAGCCGACTCTGATGGATAGCTGAAAAGGCCGGGCCTGTGGGACGAGCAAGCCGTGCCACTTTGTAAACTAGCTTTGCTTGATTTTCCTGTTGTTCGCTCCGCTCTCCAGGGAGAGACGTTTTGCTCATTAGTTTGAAAGCATTGTTTGTAATGGAAGCTAATGGTTTATGCATATGGAGAGAGCAGCAAGTGCTCCTGTGATGTAGTGTGATGTTTATTTTATGGAAATCAAATAGCAAGATGAAGAAAGCTCCAGACATTTCGTGCCTAGATACTGTATGTAGCCCCAAAATGTGCATACACACTAACATCTGTATGATACCACACACCATACATCATCTCCAGTCAGCAAAACATGACACACCAACGGCTCAGGCCCTGTCAATAATGCCACACACATTAGAGCAACTGGGTGGAGGAAAACAAACGTCTGGGAATGTTTGGGTTTTGTCTTGTGCACAGGAGAATGAAGGCTGTAATTAAAGATTTAATCGTGGGTTCCCGTGGAAGACGAGCTGGGCTCTGTTGATAAAGCTTAGATAAAGCAGTGGCTACATCATTAGGTCTTATTGTGCATTGCGATAGCACCATGGCTATGTTTAATAATCATTATGGGCCATAAAGAGAAATGGAGCGAGGAATGTGTTGCATTAAGGATGTAATCCCAGGATGCAGTAATGTCAGTGAAGAGATTGGGAACATGCCATTTGGCACTATTCCTAGCTTCTCCGCTGCTTAGCACAAAACATTAAGGCAAATACAGCACAATCCTAATGAAGCCACCCAAGAATAACCCAAACAAAACAAAACCAAAAAGCTAATTTGATTCTAAATTTACAAAAATATGAAATATTGTCATATTGTCATTGTCAGTGCTGGCGAACATTTAACAGAGCTCAGTCTAAAGGATCACCATGGGTGGTAGTCATCAGAGAACTCAAGATTATGCACACATTTTTCTTAATCTACAGCATATTTATGTAAAGTGGCTGCAGAATGCAGAAACACAGATTTTCTTGTTAACTTTTAATCATTAGTCAGGAAGTAACACTTAAAACACATTAGACGTAAATGAGTAGTAAAAGATAGCAAGCAGAAATTCAGTGCCAGAATATGTTAAGAGGACAGCAGGAGCAGAGAGCAGGCATTTTAATAAGAAAAAGTCCAAAAAATGCATTTTTTTACTGTTCCGTTATCCTGCATTTAAAATCCCTGCATATACAAACTGAACTGAACCATTTCACCTTTTAACAGTAAGAAATCAAATAAAATCAAGTAAATATAAATATATGGAAAATGTTTGTTTTACCTGTGAACAGTGACTTAGTTCATCTAATCAATTAAAATTATTAGTATTTGTATATATATTTTTACATCTCACTGTGTCACAAAGCAGCTTTACAGGAATGAGTAAGAGGACAAGAGATCAACAAATCTTATAAACCTAAAACCCACAGTCAGCAAGCCAAAGTCTACAGTGGCAAGGCCCATCCTGATCTGAACTATTTATAAATAATATTACCGACCACCACATAAGACTGTTCTACTGCTCATGTGTGCAACATAATCATAATATAACAATCATAATATAATATGATAATATGTGGTCTGTATAATCACAATAGTGATGGTAAAATGAATGGTTAGAGGTGGTAATAATGTCTGTGGCAAAAAGTCCATTTTAGTCAATTTTAACATAGTTGGTAAGCAGATAGCAGTTGCAGGAGGCTGGGCAACTGGTCTGATGCGGGTGCAGTGGGCAATCAATGTGATTCATTGCAGCTGTTGGCACCAGCTAGCTAGCATTTACTTCACCTTGAGTTCATATTTCTGTCTGTCTATCTGTCTTTCATTCACTCACTCTACTGTCCCATATACACACTCACACATATACTTTCTCTCTCTCTCTCTCTCGCTTGTTCTCCCACACCACATGCATGCACACACACATTCTCTCTCTCTCTCTCTCTCTCTCTCCCTCAGCTGTAGTTGAGCTGTTTCCAGCTTCTTAGATTGACAAGGACTGATGTACATTTATGATGCAATTCATTATTTTCTACTGAATGCTGTCATTTTCATAGTAGTCAATATAAATGCACCCTCACAGTGTTGACCTTTTGAAACTCTGCCTTCACAAATTTAGTGGGTGGAGCTACATCGGGGGTTTATTTCTAGAGAGACGGCTTGTGTAGAAAGCCGAGCAAAATCTGCTCTGCTCAAAATCTTTTTTCTCTTAGGTGGTCCCCAAAAATTCAGTGGGTTGATAGGCACTCCACATGTATGGACGCAAGCACTGGCAAAGGGAGCAATTCATAACATCTTTATCAGAAATACTTTACTAAACTTAAGAAATACTCTAATAAACTACAGTTACTTGAACTTTGTCCTTCAGTACAGCAGTGAAGCACATGTGGTTTGTTACAATCTGCAATTATTTATTAGTCCCAGAAGAATACCCCATGCCCTATATGTGGTCATAGCTTTTAGTAGGTCTTAATGATAGGACTGTGTTCAGTGCTGTACCTTGACCATGAAGTTTGTGGCACTAACTGTCCCTCCCCCCAGATCATTTCCAACTGCCATGTGGTGTGATTGGCTGTGATCGGTTATCTCTCCTGAGGGCTTACACTCATACCAAGCCTAAAGGAGCCGTCTCCCTCCACTGGAGGTGGAAATGAGCTGGACTTAAGATGCTCCCAGTGTCCTCCTCAGGGACACAGTAGGTCTGCTAGACAGGCATCTTTTCTACAGCGAAGCTGAACCTGTGGGAGAAATGAATGGCCGACAGCCCAGTTGAACCAATTCATGTACATTCATTTAAAGCTAATGGTCGAAGTGTGTTCCTAAGTTATTGTGGCATAAGTAGTGATATCAGGGGTCTTAAAGGGATGTGTGTGTCCCGGTGGGAATTTGATAAGCAAGTGTTAAAGAACAGATATTTGAAAGGTGGAAAGCAACAGCAATTGAAAAAGAAGGAAACACTAAAATGGACAGTGTGAGAGGGCTGTGAGCTCACCTTTTTTGGTGGAGGTGTTGGAGTTAGAAGGCCCCCTTCACTTGCATCATCAATGTTGTCTCACCAAGAAAGCTCATGGCTAACCTCATGATTAATGCTAACGATGGCAAGTCCACTCAAATTCTCCTTGGACAATAGACAATTCTATCTAGTTAACTAGCCCAGCAAGCGAATGGTAAAGGTGCACGTATTTGTCACTGTACAGCGTACAGCGAAATGTGTCCTCTTCATTTAACCCATCTGTGGTAGTGAACACACACACACACACACACACACACACTAGTGAATTAGGGGCAGTGAGTATACACACGCCCAGAGCGGTGGGCAGCCAACTCCAGCGCCTGGGGAGCAGAGAGGGCAACAGTGGCAGCTTGCCAAGCCCGGGAATCGAACCCACAACCTTGTTATCAATAGCCCGCTGAGCCACCTCTGGTTGAATTTGCCCCCTACACAGTGGATTTTTCAAACTTCAACCATTCCTTATTGTGTACTAGCATACCCTGTACTCTTTACAAAAGTAGACTGGGCATAGCTGGTAAATAACTATATAAGGTGTGACCTCTCTTGCCATTGAGGGGCTCTTGTGACAGATGAGACACTACGTAATTGATGAATGGTTGAACTAATGAGCTACCATTGGGGCAAACCAGTACAACTTTGGAAGCTGATGAGGACTGGGACTCTTTAGTGGTAGATGTGCTAATTGTAAGTGGCAAAAAAAACTCCATATAGCTCCAAAATGGAATCTTTACAGGACAGGGGAAAAACGTCCTATTCATATAAGCTATTGCAAAGTGATTTGATTCGCTGTCATTCAGGAGTGTTTCTATTGGTCTATCAGATTTTTTGGGAGGGGGATTAGGAATAGCGCTATTCCTAGGTTAGGTAGCTAGCAATAACAGTGCGCTACCTCTGCCTTCTCAGTCACATCTTTAACAGTGTATCCATGGGAATAAAATCATATTTGGACATTTATGATTGGAATAGGAAAGTGTTCTGCAATAGAATATGATCTAAATCTGATTTCTAGCCATAAAATGAATATTAACGGTTTTAGATAACGATGTGTTTAACTGTTGACCTGTATATTTTCTTACATGGTCTTCTAGTGATGAAATGTAATATATACTGGAAAGATGATTTAATGTTGGAGTTCTGGCCCCTTAAACAGTTTACCCAAGTACCCAAGCGTCCATGCACATCAGTACCAGCAGTACAGGCCTCAGCACTACAGCCCACCAGGGCTATAGACCCCAGCACTACACCGCCTGTAGTTACCCCACTTGTCCAAGGCTAAGTGCAGTTCTCTTCTTTGACTGATCTGATGCTCTTAACATTAATACATGTGCTGTCAATCAAAAAGATCTTGTAGGAGGTTACATTGGCTGTCACCTTACCAACAATATACATATGTATGATGCGTGTATCTTATCAGACAGACCACTCTACAAATGTTCACTTCCAGATTAATATATCTTTATCAGTCTTTATCAGTCAAGCTTTTATGATCCATGATGAGAAACATCAGACTTGACAAGCTGAGATCAACCTAATTAATGCTTGCTGCAGTTCAGGAGCATAGGCCAGGGTAACTTGATTATCTTCTCTGTCTGCTGTGCTGGCGAGCTCAGCTTTAAACTGCGGAAGAGAGGTACAGAAAAAATGAGTCAAGGTCCAATCACACCTTTAGCCCATTGACGCATTTTGCGTCCTATTTTACATCTCTGTTCAACGGGTCATAAGTCAGGAAAGGGTTAACCTACAGAGCAGAACAACATATTACCATAACCAGAATACCTTATACTAAATAACTGTGGTGGATACATCAACCTAGACCCAATATTTCCATTTATTTAACCACCCCTTCCCAACCATATCACCCCTCTATTCCTAAAGTGTAGCACACACTAGCCATCCATGTTGTGTCCATGTAGAAAGAAAATATCACATTATGTTTGTGGCTATCATGTATTTGCACCGTTTCCAAAAGTGGTTTGGTCAGAGACTAGTGAGCTAAAGCACACAAATCTGGTTTGTTTGCATTTTCCAAGAGCACATGGAGACCACGCGTCCAGCACGAGGCCTGCACGAGGCCTGCACGAGGCCACACAGGCAGGGTATGCCCAACAAATTTCTCCATGCTCCCTAGATTCCTACCCCCTAGATAGTGCACTGAGTTGATGGGTGTTGCTCCAAACCATTTTGATCAGAGAAACTAGTCACAATACATTTTTAGCTCTTTTTTTTAAGCATATTTTAATTTACATTGATTCCATTGATTTCAACTACTATAAAAAAGTGAAGTTGATCAGATATACTAGTAAAAAAGTAAGGTTGTATAAATAAAATTCAATTGATTAATGTAGCTGAATTATAAAATAAATAATACCAAAAGAAATCGATTTTAAAATAAATAATATTATGAATAATATACCCAGCAGTCCACCAACGCCAATAGTAGGGGTGTAGGAAAATGACGATACTATTGAGTATTGCTATATCATGTTTTACAACACTGCATGGATTCAGATTCTAGCTTAAAATTTTCAATTTTGTTAAAAGTAACTGAGATTTTATTCATATGAATGCATGTTTTTATACTGACAGTTTTTCTAAAATTTGATTTACAAAAAAGGAAATTGTCACAACTCCTGTGTTGTGATTCTTGCCAATACACAACCCTAGTTAGTAGACCGGCTGAATGTTGAACTGACATCGGGCCAATACCAAAATGAAATTGATGAAGAAAACTAACAACATCTGACTAATCTGACATTAATACTTTGTTGGTTTCAAGTTTACATGTTAAGTAACCAAACATCTTCCAAACCTTTCATACCAGTGAGGTCCAACATCTTCCAAACCTTTCATACCAGTGATGTTGACGTATAATATCTTCAGTTATGTGGTGTGTTTTTCAAAATTCAACATCTATCTAACATCAGAGCATTACATCTTTCTAACATTACAACATCTTTTTGATTTCAAGTTGCTCTCTGCTGCCTGGGTTAATAAAGGTCTGTCTTACAGATATGAGAGTTTCAGCTTTTAAAAATGGATCCAACATGACAGATAATTCATAAAAAAGATGTATGTTAATGCTAATCATTTACTTTGGTTCATGTGTAGAAATATGTCGTAAAATTTAACAGCATTCAAATTTGTACATTTTCAGCTCATAGTTACTCTAGTGACTCATACTTTCTGAGAAGATACCCAAGCTGATTAACAATCAGTCTTTTTTATTAATTATCCTCATAACACATCAAATGATGCGATATTTCAGTAATTTGGGGGTAGAAAACATATGGCTTGTCTGATTGACTCATGTAGTTGTAATTTTAAAAAAGTAATTGTAATTAAATTGTAATTAACCAAAATACTAAAGATTTACTCTTTAATGGTCTTCAGGGTTCAAAGGGTCAACCAGTGTACCGTAGAGATGCCTGCAGTGTTTGCGTTTTTGAAAAAGTTCCCAGTCCTGCAGTCCGACTGTTTTGAGAATGAACAACTTGCTGTTCTTCTATTCTTCTCCTTCACACGCCACGTGGATTTGACCACTTTACCTCCATCTTCATAATGTCGTCTTCTGACTCGAATCCCCCCCGGCGGGGGCTAAATGAATTGGTGTGTGCAGTCCGTTCAGGTGCTTTTCCACAGGCAATCCTCAGCCCACTCAGCCAGCTGTCAAGGTGAGACAGTTTTACATGGTGAAGCTCCAATGCCCTTGTCCAATTTCACTTTGGAGTGAATCTGGGCTGAACATGCCAATCCTCATATTACCAAACAAATTAAATCAGTGCACTGGGGGAGAGGGGGGCTGAGGTGGGTGGGTTGTCCTGTCAGACACACAACAGCTTCCCCCCTCAGCCTGCCAACAGATCAGGACACTGCAAGAGGAGAGTGGTTAATTGGTTTAGGATGTGAGAGGTGTGTCTGACAAGCAACCAAAGACACACTCTAGTGAGGGAAGCCAACAGTCCAGCAAAAATGCTTACACTCAGACATGATGTGGGAAAGACTCTGCAGCCAGAGCCTTAACCCTTTGAAGTCTACAATACATTTACATTTACATTGAAGGCATTTAGCAGACGCTCTTATCCAGAGCGACCTACAAAAGTGCTGTGCTATGTACCCAAGGATAACCTTAGCTAGTTTGACTAATAATTCAAAGATACCTCGCCATGTTACCTGGTATGAGCGTCCCTGCAGGTACGAATCAAATCATCGCCATGCAGAGCCGGTAATTCCAAGGCCGGCAAGGATAGACAGGAGGATCTTGTGGTCCACTGTGTCAAAAGCTGCGGAGAGGTTGAACCGTGTCTGTACGTTAAGCGGTTTGGACTATATTAATCACACAAATGTGTGGAAGAAACAAGAACAATTATAATAATAATAATAATAAGAAGAAGAAGAATAACAATATACAGAGCTTTTCAATAACAAGCACTGTATGATTACACTATGTTCTAAATTGCTCAATATTACAATAAATTTCTAATGGTAAATTCTTACAGTCATTCCTCCATCTTTTCACTATAACATGTTGATGATAATGATCACCAACCCTACTTCTGAAGATACTTCTGAAGACCTTTCTGAAGTGCCAACCCTAATCCCCCACACCGGATGCATCTAATTACTGCCTTCAGAATTGATTAATTAGCTGAATCAGATGTGTTATGTTTATGACAACTTGAAGCTCGGAATTTTGTGGGAGCTTCCACAAAATTGCACAAAATTGCCAAATTTGGAATCTCCTGCTTCCCTGCTTTTTGACAGCCTGATGAATGAAGGCTGTGAACATTCACTGTTACAAAAGACATAAAGGCACAATTTGTTAAAAAGATTCAAAGTCTGTTTAAAAAGCTTATAAATGCCAGTAGCTTTTTGTTGTATGAGTCTGACAAAAATGTGTACAGGTCATGTGAAAGTTGTGTTATTACACATTATTTATGAACTTTAAGCTAATGTGCAAAATGTGTGTTTGTGTGTTAGCATGCAAAATGTGTAATCATGTGAAAATAAGCATCTTTAACATCAATGAACAATGACTTTATTTTAATTTGTGCACAGACAGGGTCTGCACTAAATGATTATGAATTTATTAAGAAACAAACCATATTTTCAAGTAACAGGTTATAACAATTAAAGTTAGAAGTAATGTCATGAGTTTTTACATTAATAGAATGTTGTGGGCAGTTTGCTATGCTAGCTTGACAAAATAGCTTTGACAAACGCTAGCTGTGCCTGTTAGAAGAAAACAACTACAAATCAAAGTATGACTTTACAGTCCTTTACATAAACAGTTTAGACACTAAAACTCTGATATAGACTCTCATCATGAAAAGAAACAATGTTTTGCAGAAGAAATAGTCACATGTGGCTGTTTTGTTCCACGAAGGAGGAGGGGCTAACTGATCCTGTGCAGTATGAATAACAGCACTGTAGCTTATTCCTCATTGGTGGAATAAAGCATATTGCAACTGCCCCTTGTTGCAGCTGTCACCACTCTATAAAAATATAAGGTGTGTCTCAATTCAGGGGCTGCATCCTTCGAAGAACGCGGCTGAGGACGGCGTAGCTGTTTGCGTCACAGCACTGCTGTTCCTGCCCTTATCGTTGCATCACATACTAAACTTATAATTACAAAAAAAATAAAAAAAACATTTTTTCAACCACAATTATGTTTACTGACATCCTTGCCAGCACACAATGAATCTTTGGACATGTTGGCTAGACCCGTCGGATCATTTGTCACCATGGAAAAGAAGGATGTACCGTATTTCTCGGTTGCATCACACTACTGTTGACGTAATCTGCCTTTAAATACAGCCTCTGAAGGATGCAGCCCTTGAATTGGGACACACTAATAATCTCATGAAAAACATGTGCTCATGTGCTGTTTCATGCATATTTGGTCTTTTCCTTATAAGGGTGTGACTCTCTAAGTGGGAATTATGGGTTGGAGGGATTTTCAAATGACTTCCCTTTGGAAGTCGTCAACCAGTTTCCAGTTGTTTGTTAACCCAGTCGTTAGATTTTAGTTGAGTAAATCTTCATTAGAAATGAAGACGTCCAGGAGAAGTGTTGACGATCCTTGCTAGGCCACCATCGCTATGTGACGAACAGTAATTACATTAAGTAGTGAAGAATTTGGAACAGTGATAGGAAGTTACAATTACAGCTACATTTACATTCTGGATGAGGCCCACTGGAAACGGGATGTAGAAACACATCCAGTAAAAGTCCAGATTCTTCTTCATCATAACACAATAAAACACAACATGTACTGCTCAAAAATTCCATTGACAACATGATACACTTCTAAACTAATTATAATTACTCATTTACTGCTCTCTGAGTCACTGTGGTATGCTGAAATGAATATAAGTATGTGTGTGTGTATCGGGGGGGGGGGGTTATTGAATGAAATGAAATACATGAACTGCCTTAATGAGGTTCAGTCAGTGTTCTGCAGTAATAGAGAGAAACCCTCGTAGAGAACAGAGGCACCATCAGCAGCAGTCCTGAGGAGAAAGCACAGGTTCAGATTTCCCAATGAAAGTGTTTCTCAGAATGATACGACTCCTCTTCTAGGAATTTCAATTACTCAGCCTGATTGCCTTACTTACAGCTAGAGTTTGGGTTAAGGCTAGTTAAAAATAACACAATGAATACATCCAATATTACTTGCTTGGACCTACTAGCATTACTAATCCTAGTAAAAATGGCATAATGACTTGACTCTTCTGGGAAGGCTTTACACTAGATGTTGGAACATTGCTGTGAAGGGTGGGTGGCTTTTAGCCACATTTAGGAAGTGAAAAACATGTTCAACTGGGTTGAGGTCCGGTGTCTGACACGGCCATGTAAGAACATCCATTTCCTCCTGTTGAGAAGCTCTCACTGCTTTCACTATTTGCTTTGGGTCAAATGCATATGTACTGTACAGTTCCATTAGCAGCTATACACGTCCATGCAATAACAGTGCCTCCACCATGTTTGACAGGTGATATGGAATGCTTTGGATCAGGAACACTCTCTTTGCTTCTCCATACTGAAGTTAGTCTTGGTTTCATCTGACCTAAGAATCCTGCCCCAGAACTGTTTCAGAAGACTGTTTAGATGTTTTCTGGCTGAGTCTAATCAAACCTTTCTGTTCAAAAGCGCCACCAGGGGTTTGCATCATGAAGTAAACCCTCTAAATTTACGTTTATGATGGCGTCTCTTGATGGTAGGCTTGCAGGTCTACCCCTCTACCCCCTTGAGAGTTTTCTTGTCTTGGCTAGATGCTGTAAAGGAGCTTGGTTTTGTTCACCAAGGAAACAATTCTATCATCTTCTGTAGTTTTCTTCCATGGTCATGGTCCAGGTTTTGAAATTCTCTAAGAAAAGTGTTAAGCTGGGCAAATGTACCAGATGTTTGCAGATGTAAAATGAGGTTTCAGCTTTAATCTGAGAAGGAGGTGTTACAATGACCAGAACAAACAATAGGCAAGTAGCAAAGGTACTAAGTAATGGCATAACCAAAAGAGTAGTGACAAAGCAAGCCAGGATAGGAAACCAAGACACATGGAAAGCTATTACACTGGACCCCACACTTTTTCAATTCCGACAAAATTCTCAATTCATATATTTTTATGACTCCTGTCAGTCACAGGCCCTTAGGATCATCCTAACCACCCCTCCCTCATACAGTGCTCCTGCCAAGAGAGCCAAACCAGGCAGACAAAACAAAAGGCCGATTCAAAAAACACCAGAACAGTAAACAGGGTCAACCATGAGATACAAGACAGACAGGCCCACTCAGCACACAACAACAGAAAGCATTGCCAATACTACAACACTACACAAAGGCAGGCTCATATAAACAGGGGGTAATGAGACACAGGTGGGACTGATCAGTACTCTAGAGACTGGGCACATGTGATGGAAGAATGATGTCAAATGCTGTGGGATTCTGGGAAATGCAGTCCAAAAAGTCTCCGGAGGCAGCTGGACTGAGACTGAAGGCATGACAAAACATATATATACTCTGAATATGGGATCTGCTCTCTCTCTATTGGTAATGTTGGATGCTTACGTTATTCCACCTGATCCCAAAGGGCTTTAGAGCCCTGTTTGACCTCCTGGGCGCACTGGTGTATAATATCCTTTTTCATTTCTAACCTGAAACTATGTTTTTTGCTTAGTGAGCGTCTAGATTAGTTTCTGGAAGGCTCCCTTTTTTAATAAGGTCATATTATCAATGACAGCACTTATAATTTGGAACATGGGCACTTTCCTGAGATCAAAGGTACCTTGATATTCACACTTAACAGCACAGAACGAATCTGTTCAAGTGCAGCTGGCAAAACTCCTCCAATCCAAGCAGTCAAATGCGTTTTCTTCAGGTGTCAAACTATATGCAGCCCGAAATGACATTTCTGTGCCTGTGTGTGTAGCTCCAGTCAGCCATCCACCGCAAACATATTGTAGTGCATGGTTCAGTGCAGAACGTCGTTTATAAAGCCGCAAGCCCATTTCTGAGTCTAAAACAGCAGCAGCAGCACTGGATCAGCTCAGCCTCTACAGCAGCGCAGCCGCACATGTGACTCCTTCAAATGACTTTCAGTACGTGACACACTGCACAGGTATCACCTTGGAAACGACACGCTGCAGGAGATGTGTGGTTTCAGAGTATTTAGGTCGGGGTATTGGAGGCATTGTGTGATTCAGAACTAAGCAATAACGCCTCATCTCACATCCTTCATGGGAGAATATTAGTCATTATCAGTTCTTTCTTTCAGTGACGTTTCTGGGTATACTGCTCCAGGTGGCGGACTGGAGGCAGAGCAGACGTGTTGCTGTGGGAAAATCGGGGGAGAATAGGCCAGTGGTCTGCGGTTGCTGATTAGTCTAGCGACTGACACATGTGCGCTGTCCTTGTGTGGGAAAATCAGCCCCTGGTCAAACCACACTATGACCTGTTACAAAAAGGAAAAAGCTTTAGCAGCAGCCTGATGTACAGTTATGGTCTGAGATCATGGACATGAACGTCATGGCAATGTTGGGCTTTCAGTGGTTTCTGTGAACTGTTCTTTTTTGGGGCAGAATGATTGACAACACAAATCTTTAACAGAAATGAACAAGAATCTGGTACAGAAGCTTACATTTTTAAGGGGGTTTCTAGAAGCAAGCTGCCGGAACACCAATGTCACTGTCTACAGTCGATTGAGTTTTATACCTCCATGGATAGAAAGGCTGCTGTCCAAGAAAGAAGCCCCTACTCCAAAATCAACATCTTCAATCTCGACCAAATGGACGAAGAAAAAGCCCTCTGGAGGAAAGTTTTATGATCAGATTAGACAAAGATTGAGATGTTTGGCCACAATGACCAGATGTATGTTTGGAGGTGTAAAGGTGAAGCATTTAACTATACCAACCGTTAAGCATGGTGGTGGTAGCATCCTGCTCTGGGCCTGTTTTGCTGCCAGTGGAACTGGTACATTGCACAAAGTGGATGGAATAATGAAGAAAGAGGACTACCTGGTTTGACTTTGGACACGACTGGGTGTTCCAACAGGACAGTGACCCCAGAAACACATCAGCGATGGCTGTGGAATGGATACAGCAGGCTAACATTAAGCTTTTGGAATGTCCTGACCTCTAATATGTGGACTATTCTTAAACATTGGATCTGTGTCAAGAAACCAACACATTTAATTAAACTACACTCTGAAACATAAAGGTGCTTTGAGCGATGCCACAGAAGAACCACTTTTAGATCCAATAAGAACCATTTTTGTAATTAAACCATTTCTGACCATTAAATTGATAAAGAGCCTTTACATCAAGAGACAGTTGATGAAGGGTCTTCACACTCACACTTCTCTATGACAAATATCATTCTTATAGAACCTGAAGTGGTTCTTCTATGGCATTACTCCAACAACCTTTTGTAGCACCTTTATTTTTAAGAGTGCACCAATTCTGCCAGATGTGTGCACCTTATTTTCCACCATGTTTGTATAATTTGAATCCTGGTTAATATTAATTACACTTAAATTAAACTAAATTCATGTTTTTTTTTATGAAAGATTTGTTCTTTAGTCCCCAGAAAAAGAACAGTTCAAAGAAATCACTGAAAACCCAATGACATTCATGTTAATGATGAGTGAATGTAAACATCCAACCACAACTGTATGTCATCACATTGATGGGAAAGCAGTGATTATCAAGTGTAACATCACAAAATGTTTTGAACTGAATCCTCCAAAAGTGATTTTAGTGATCATCCCAGAATTTCTCTTTATTATATTATATTGTGTTTTTTTTTCTTTTCTTTAATGAAATTGTAGTTAATTCCACCATCCCCCCATATTTCTTCCAAATGTCTTCATCATGCATCTCTTCTTGGAATTGTAGTTGTCTTTGTATTTTGCTTAAAGGTGAGTCACACCTGTTTCATTATGTCTGCATAATTTAGCCACTGAAATGTGACCAGAGTCATTCGGAGAAGTTAGATGAATAAAAATGCTCGGAGACAAATGAATCGACTCTGGTTTATTTACAGTGGTGGTGATGGGAATCAGGGTTGCAATGTCTAACACAAATATAGCCGTTTTATTTACTATTTAAAACCACCAGTGAACCTACATGTGTCTTCTGAGTTTTATACAGAATGTTGATGATAGTAAGAATATTTATCAAAAGTAAGTTTGAAGCCAAAGCTGCATCTCAAAACAGTCTATTTCCCCCCAATTTTTTCTTTTTACAATTCCCACCCCCCAGCAAGTACTCCCTACTGTCACACAGTGCTGCCACTGATGGGAGGATGAAGGCTAGCATGTGCTTCCTCTCTGTTACAACCAGCCACCTCTTTTTAACTGTCGCTAATGCTGAAGTTTCTCTAGTTTGTAAATTCATCAAGTTTGTAACACCAACCAAATTTATGAATCATAAAGAATCTGAATCGAATGGAACTGAATCTGGGTTATATCTGAGATTTCATGATTCATTGAATCATTTAGACCTACTTACAAAATGTCATCAAATCAAATTACAGTGAAATCTGAGTCTGGATGATGGACTGAATCATTTCCCACAGAATCAAAACGGACTGAATCTTTGTGAGGTCAGAGGCTTGGAAAACTTTCCTGTGGAAGACGTTGTTCAGTTGAAAGCTAAACTTGATTCCTCCATTAAGCACCCGATATATAATCCTTCACCCCAACCCTTCACTTCCCATCAGTATCAACTTGATCTTTCATCCGCACTAATTAAAGCACCTCAGCGTAAATGTGAACTGCAGACAGATGAGGTCATGAAGGATGTAGCCCTTCTCTCTCTGGATGAGGTCGCAGGCTGGGAGAGAGAGAGAGAGCGAGAAAGAGAGTGAGAGCACAGTGCTTGAAGTCTGCCAATCACACACCCGGCTCTCCCCCCGGGCCTCCATCAATCAGCCTCCTCTCCTCCTCCCGCTATCAGTCTAGACATCTGCAGGTTGGGGAGAGGCATCCAAACCCACACACGGGACCCAGCGTATCTCACAAACGCTCACACACTTCCCCTCTCGGCACTCCAAACTCGCCCCCAGCCCTTTCAAGTGACAGCAGCAAAGTTTTAAGTCAGCTGCGTGAGAACAAAGCAAAAATGAAAATTCACAGGAAGAGTCGTTGTGGAACGGCTGTGTGAGCGACTGCGTGTGTGATGTGTTTCTGATGTAAGAGGCTGGCGTCTCGGTGGGCTGCTGCAGAAAGAGGCAAAAACAAATTCACCAATAAACCCAGGAAACATCAAACCCAACTTTGCTTATCATGGATCAGATCGTCAAATAAAAAACTCCTTTAGACGCCGTGGAGGAACTGCCGGCAGTGCAGGTGGGATAATTGCACTGCGGCTCACAGCATGGGGGTCCTTCCTTTGGTCTTTATTGGACTCATCATTGCTTATGCAATTTTACACTCGTGATTTATGGGTAATTCATAGCTAACTGATAATAGCTAATGATAACTTTATGATGTACTTTAATGTTTATACTTGGGCTCCATTCCCGGGCTTGGCAAGCTGCCACTGTTGGGCCCTTGAGCAAGGCCCTTTACCCTCTCTGCTCCCCGGGCGCTGGAGTTGGCTGCCCACCGCTCTGGGTGTGTGTGTGTACTCACTGCCCCTAGCTCACTAGTGTGTGTGTGAGTGTGTGTTCACTACCACAGATGGGTTAAATGTGGAGGACCCATTTCGCTGTACAGTGCACACTGTACAATGACAAATACGTGCACCTTTATCCTTTACCTTTACCATTGCAGGGAAATTCCACCTATTTTTCAAAATGTCTCCATAAATCACTTGCTGAGATCCATTCTCTGAGAGATTTCTTTACGGTGGTGGTGATGGAAACCAGGCGTTGCTATGTCTACAGCACAGTATTTCATTTACTAGCTAAAAACACCAGTAAAAGTACACTTATCTTGAGTGTTTATACCCAGGTAGCGAGCGTATATAGGTTGCCTTGCCATCCACCGCCTTCAGCCCTCCACTGACTCTTTGCCACTGCTGATCCACCATTGGAGCACTCAGATAACTGTCATTTGTATAAGATCTAACTAGTATTTATTTATCTTCTCAAACAGGTTTTAAATGAAGAGACTTTAATTGTAGAAAATAAGCAACAAATATTTTACACCCGAAATAAAGAAGAGAAAAAGAATAATGAGCAGATTTGACTTAAAATAATTGAGTTTAAAATCCTGTTGCTGAAACTGAACTAATTACTAAAACTAAGGATAACAGAAGTAAGAAACTAAGAAAAATAAGTAAAAAACTGTTGGAATAAAAAGTGTCATTTTGTCAAATACTCTGCTTAACCACCAGCAGGCCGCCCAGAAAGCCATAAGCAAAATGCCAGCGGACCACCAGCTGAGTGTCGTTAGTGGGCCCGCTGTGGTCTGATATCCTCTTGCTTTTAGGGGATGTAGGGGGATGAAAGGTTGTCTTTGTGGACCATTTTGCCTTAAAACACCTTTCCCTCACCACCATTTAGGTGATAATAAATGGTCCAATGTAAAAACAATGCCTTTTTGTTTCCGGCAGTGTGATTCTAACCATTTCAGGTATTAAACCTCAGTCATGAAGCTCAGTGGTCCCCAACCCTGGTACTTGAGGTCCAGCACATTGTATTGTACATTGTGTATCTCCTAATCCCAGCACACCTGACCCAACGAATCCACTCATCAACAAGCCCTAGTTCAAGGGGGTGGGCCAAAGCAGGGTACAGACAAAAATAGGCATAGCAGTTGGCCTTCAGGATCAAGGTTAGGGACCACTGCTGTGGCTTTTAGAGGCATTAGTCTCTTCCGATATCTGCTTCCATTCACCACCATTAAGAATAATTCTGACTCTGTGAGTTTCTGTAGAGCAGAGCATTTCTAAACCCGCTCTAAACCTCTTCCAATTACTTGGTTCAGTATTGATTAAAGCTTATTCACCAGTGCGGACCACGCCCTGAGATGGAGGGAGGCAGACTCTGTAAATATTATTTTTGGCTTGGAGTCGGTTTCGCTTTCCTGTGGTCAGCGAGTGATGCCGGGCCCCCTCCATTGCTGTGGTAAGTGATGGAAGAAAGGGGGAAGGAGGAGACTGGGTGGAGGTGGGTGCGGAGTTTGTTTGACATATGAAGGGTAAGAGGACCAGGAGGAGGAATTTGGGGCCTGGGGCCATGTTGTATTCTTCTCTGGGGTCGATAAGGTTCTTGAAACACAGCTGTTTAGACTGGGCCTGGATTCTCAACTACTAAGTTGATAATGAAGGTGAAAATGGACTGATGTTAGAGCAGGAAAACAGATTCTTCTGGGCATTTATGGACACAGAGCAGGGTGAGTCCTGAAATTCAGCAGTGAGAAAGGAAAGGGTAGGCAATACGAACTGAAATTTGCATCACAATATTTTCACCAATCTGAACAAAATGGTGTACATTATCATTACATACATGAAAATACAGAGAACAATATTTTAGCTGAAACTGGAACTGTAGAAATGGTCCAAATCTACCCAGAATCTAAATTTTGTTGTATGTTAAAGTTCAGAAAAGTTCTGAGATACATGGAACAGACAGCGAGAAAATGCTAACTGTCACACTGCTTCTCCATATTCCCACACATGCAGGGTTTTATGGTTTTTGGGTGGTGCGAGCACTTCTTCCTATAGATAACCCCATTTGCATAATTCACTTTTACACCACTATACCTTCCAACATGTCTTGGATAGAGGGTAGGTGCTGACAGTCTAGCCTGAGGTTAGAAGAACCCAGCGTGATATATGACAGAATGACTGGGTAGAGGCAGGAGAACTGAGAGCTGATCCTCGCCTCTCTGTGGATCACTCCTCTCTTCTTTATTTTTCTACTTTACTCTCTGCAGGAGCTCACACACGGCCTCACGCAGCTGAAGGTTACAGTATCTGTAGACTTCACCCAATCAACTGAGCAGAACTCGCTAACCTAACCGTACAAGTTCTCACCAACACTACGTTCACATTAGCAGGCTGACGTGACTCAAATCTGATTGTTTTGCCTTAATGTGATAATTGCGTATTTTTTTTAGAGCTGTATAGATATAGTATGTCAAATCTGATCTTCAGACCCAGACACAGTCCTATCCGGATTTGGACTAATTGCAGATAAATTTTAGAGAACTTTTGAACTTTTACCCTTAATGGTACAGGATTAGCAGTCCAGAAAACTCAGGAGACCAATCGCATGCATTGTAAATATGACATGTGGCACTAATCAGCCAATCAGATCTGCGTATTATAAGAGTGGAGTGAGCGGCCGATTCTCAGTCTGTGGAATGCCTGTAAAATGCCATCAAATGTTTACATCTAGCCAAGTACAGTCCGAAAGCCTGGATATGTTCCCGGTCTGCCCAGGTTATCCAGGACGTATCTGGACAGGACTTGTGTGGACTTGGCACATCCAAATATCCCAGAATGCATTCCGCACCGCCCTGCTGTTCCAATATTGCAATTGCAATATTACTGTACAGAGTCCTCCCGTCCTTGTGAGTGGCCAAGTCAGTACTACCAAGTACACCAGTCCAAACCCTGTGTACTTTGTGTTGAGAATCCTCCAGTGACTCTCACACAAAGAAGACACAAGACGCAGCGGTGGGAGCAGAAAGCGAGCCAGTGGAGGGTGGATTTACATGCCGGCTCTAAAAAAAGTAAACCGAAGAGAGAGATTTGACTCAAGAATGAACTCGTTCATGTTTATTCTTCCCACTGCCAGTTCTGAATCAGTATATCTTATACGTTCTGAGACTGCAGTGATTATTAGGAACAGTAATGTCAAGCGGCGCTACAGGACCAGGTATTAAGAACTTTATAAGACGCACATTTTTTCAAAAGTATCGTTTTATTTTTTTTACTTGAAATGAGAAAAGAACATTTATTAAGAGTATTGATTATTTAAAGTATCTGTTCTTTATAATTTGCTCAGTTCAGTTCAGTGTGAAAACTAGGCTACTTCAACACAGGATATGGCACCGAGATCATATTGCAAAGACAAAGACATTATGATGTTCTGGACCTTCGCTTGAGGAAGCGCTCTCTAACTGGACCTTATTAAATTTTATTTGAATACATGATGCATATGTGGACACGTTGCAATTCATTTTTATGATTAGCCCTTTTATAGTAAGTCCTTTTTATGAGTCTTCCTTGTTTATCACTTTCCTAGTACATAATTTGGAATATTTGAAAGTAGCCGATGAAGGAATTCAGTGCCAAAATCTGTCATTTTTCATGAACGAAATGTTTCTAAAATTAAACTGAGGACAGGATCTGCATGAATAAGTGCAGTAAGTTATTATTATTACATTAAGTGCGGTAGTTCGGCATCATCTAATCGTTCTTCTCTTCTAGAGCATTTCATCAAATATCTGAAATATGAAATATTTTTGAAGTAGTCTGAAATATTACTGCTGATCCTGAGGTCATCCTCACATCAGGCACTCATACTTGAAAAGCTATGCATTATAGGATTATGTCCAGTTAAATCATTGTTTGATTGCTTTAAAACTTCGATTGGAAGATTACATCAATGCTAATAATACTGATGGAGACGACCCTAGAAGAGTTACAGAGAGACGTCATCAGAAGTGAACTCACCCCTGAAAGACTGGTTTACTAAAAAGAGCATTTTATTAAAACAAAATGCATATTTACACTGCACAGTAACAACCCTTGGATCGGCACAACGTACTGTACCATTACAAAAAGGTAGGGACATGTACAAAAATGAGTCTAGGCATATCAGTGATTTAGAAACAGGTCGACAGGGCTTTGTCCCAAAAAGGCAGAGTTTGGTAACTGAAAAGCAGTGAACGATGATTGGACCGATACAGCTGGTATTCTGAAGTACCCAGACTATTGCTTATTACTTAACGGTAACCGGTAAAATGTGCTTCGCCTTTATAGAACAGTGAGTAAATACTGCTTCTGACAACAGCCTGCCAAACAGCAGACAGGATAACAGGGATAACAACTTGAGGCCTGCCGGCGGTGCAGACGGAGGGAGTAGCCAGCAGAAATAATCAGAGCAGGATTACGGTGAAGTAAACCAGTTACACAATACAGTGGAGAAAACAGGTTGACACGATGCCAATTATTCACATGATGTACAAAAAGATACAAAAATCCCTACATGTTCATAACACAGGTAACCATAATAGTGAGAACTAGGGAATATGAGGCTGAACATTGCTCAGCGTGACTGGCTGTCAAAAGCAAAACAATAATCCTTTACGTTGAGGGCGAGAATCGGCAGAGAGGGGGAGGTAACATCACAGAGCACGTTGCATAAAATCTGTTGGGACAGTTCCAATGCCCTGCCTGGCTGGAGAAAAAAAAATCCCACACAAAAAGCAGAATTTGAGCACTTCGTTTCAGGTTGTTTTGTTTCCCTGAAACTTTTTGGGAAACAAGGGAAAAATAAATAATTAAAAAAAAACAAAAACAACAATGTGTCCCAACAATAGCACACTGCTAAGCACATCAGGCAAACAAAAGGCGTTATCTGCCCGAGCACAAAGCTGCTTTCAAATGATGCGGGAATCTCTCACCCGGAAGCCCTCTACTGACCGGAAAAACACAAAATCACAACAACGCGCAGCTAACAGAACCCCCCCCCCCCCCCATTTATAATTTACACACCACTTATTCTCCACAGAAGCTCTACAGGTCAACTAAAACCAGCATGTTTCACCAGCTGTGCGACTCAGACACATATTTAACCCTGACGTTCAACCAAAGTTCTTCACAGTGAAGCCTTCTCTCTGATTAGAGATATCTGCTGATAGCTTTTAGTGCTGTTTAGAGGCGTCCTCAGCGGCCTACAGCCAAGGGTGCCAGGCCGGGTCCATGCGGCAGAGGTTGTCCAGACTGTTGGCGGCCGCCACCAGCGTGTTGACCTTGCTCTCTCCACCCTCAAACTGCGCCAAGTTGTGCAGGCGGGTCATGATGGCAGTCACGGCCTTCTGGACCAGCGAGACCAGCTGCTGACTGTCCATGTTCTCCGGCTGTCCAGCGGGCGACAGAGGCATGGACGTGTCCTCCTGAGTCTTCTTGTGCCAGGCGATGATCTCGTCTCGCAGCACGGCCTTCAGGATGCCGTCCACCTGAGGGCATGGAAACAGGGAGGACACTGAGGGAGAGCAATCCACTGAAGACATTGGTAATGAAATGGGAAGCTGGGATTGGCCAGAGTGGCCAAACTCATTTAAGAGTTTGGAATCACTTTTCAGCTGAACATTTTACTATTAAACAACTTTTTCCTTGATGTGACTTGTAGTAGGGCTTCAGGAATCCCTGCAGCACTGTATCTGCTATGATACCAGGCCTATTCCTTCTAGTACTAAGCTGATAATACTTTTGAAAGGTTTGCATACATGCCAGCCTAACACCATTTAGGTGTTAAAAATATGCCACTATAACAATCCTACAATGTCATCTAGAACCATGCAGCCCTGATGTAGACTGAAGAACTATATACTAGACTCCCAAGACTATGTAATATTAGGTTAAATGATTTAATTTTATAATCATTAGTTTCTTGTCAAGCTATCTGCTTTCAGATCATAACCCAGAGGCATTAATTTTATTGTATTTTTTCCTTCCTGTCACAGAGCTTTAGCAATTCTTACGGAACCATCTACAGCTGTTCTATCCAGATACAGTTTTTCATTTTGTATAAAATATTTGAAACATATGAAACAGACTAGCACTAAGCAGATAGACGTATAAAATATACTTAAATATGGTTCTTGAACAACACTAGTTGCATGTTAAAAAATTTAAAGGGGGGGGGGGGGGGGGGGGTGGAAGACACTGGGAGCGTAATTTCTACCTTAAAGTTGGGCTGGGCGAAGCAGCGGGCCACAGCAATCATGGAGGCGGTGAGGGGGCCCGACACGCCAATGGTGGTCAGGAACTCCGAGATGTTGGGGGTCAGGCGGAAGGGAACAGGCCGGTTGGCATCCAGATCACCAGTGGCATCGTTGATGTCAAATCGGAAGTATGACACATTCAGCTTCCCCGTGTCCTGTACAGGTTAGAAAAGTGGCATCATCAAAACCAAAATCAGCTGCTCTGTTTTTTTTTTTTTTTGGTGAATATTCTGCAATGAACGGACCAGCAGAAACGGTCCAAACAGAACCCTTCTCCTTCAGCATGACCATTTCCGATGAAGATGACTTAGTAATGGCAGCGGCGATACGTTTCTCAGAACAAGGGATTCTCGGAAAGGGCGCCTTAAAATACCGAACAAACACCCAACACCTAAACCTGATCTGTAGTCTAAGCTGCAAATTTCCCCATAATTAAATATGATGATTCAGCCACTGCTCACCAAAAAAAAAAAAATCCTCACAGGCAGCTGGCCAGACAGAAGATAATCTATACTGCCCTGTTTTCAAGAATACTGCCGTTGACATCCATGTTCAGCCGCTGAAAATAGAGAGATGCATTGATCTAGAAGCCACTGAGGCTTGCGTCAGGCCCATCACTGCGAGTACAGACTTCAAACTTCTATTTTGCTCTTGTGATGCTCTACACACAGGCCACACGTGTCACGGTGGGAGCTATAAAGCAGTGATTATGTGTTTAGGGCAGTCCTGGCAGAGCAGTTCAGAGATAAGACACTTATTTGAGAATGGCAAAATGGATGAACGCTTTTCTGCCTCACATCCAATTCTGCCTGCAGTCCCAGGGCTGGTGATGAGGGAGCAGGCCATGAGGGACCAAGCTCCCGGATTTGTGCGAATCACCACTGGAGTAGCTTTTAATCTCAGTAGCTTGCGAGTGTGTGGGTTTCTGAATATAGCGACCCACTGATATGAAATGGGCTGATAACATGTGGGTAATTAGCTTGTTAGGGCTATGGCTTGCTCAATCATTGTTGGGAAAGGGCGGGTAATGCAGATTTACTAAAGCTTTAGAAAGACTCTAGCTCCTTAACCCTTGTCTAAACAGAGGACTATAGGAAAAGACTAAAAGAAGCAAAGCAGGAAAGCAAATAGCAGAAAGCCGCTTCATTACTTTAAACTTTATTAAGAAAATGGCAGTTGACAGGAGCAGTTAGGGTCCTTCCTACATCCTCACTATAAAATTCTGCGTCAGACCTTTTCAAAAGGAACATCCAAACCAAGGCCTTTTGGAAACAAGTCCTGTGGACTGATTTTTGGCAGCAATGAGCAAAGATCGGTTTGGAGAAAACAGGGTGCAGAATTGTGTTGCAGCTAGTGGCACAGGGAATATGTTGCTAGTAGAGGGAAGAATAGATTCAATAAAACAGCATTAAATTCTGGAAGCAAACATCACACTGTTTGTAAAAGAGGATGACTTCTACAGCAGGGAAATGAACCTTAATACACCTCAGAATTGGACGGACTACCCATGCAAGCTAAAATTTAAACAAGGCACTTTGAATGGTGCAAGTTGTAACTAATTTCAAAATTAGACAGACAATGTTGATTGAATGTACAGCCAGGATATAATAAAATGACAGCATATCAGCACCAACGGGTATCAGTTTTGGCCGTACTTGGGCTGAAAATGCTGAACTGGATATCAAAGGGAAAAAAAAAATGGATGAATTCGATCTAGTCATGTAACAGATCTAGTCTGAAACAGCACACTCTCACCGTTAGACACACACTGTGTGTTTCTTCCTGTTGTGTGGTTTAGTGGTGTTTTAGTGGTTTGAGCATGATATCCTTATGCTTTTAAAGCTCAATAATTCTTGAGTGTTAGATTGTCAATGGCCAGTGCTGATTTTCAATATCGGATAATGTAGTAGAAACGATAAACTTCTCTTCTCTGCTCTGTCTATACCCCCCCCAAAAGGGTTTACAGCATGCTACAAAGAGGGTCACTTTTTTGGGGTTTGCAACATGTAGGCACTTTGGATTGGCTGGTCAGTTGTGTAGGAGATCACTACCTGGTCAATGACAAAAGGTCAGGATCTCTGATTAAGAACGGAGAGAGAGAATCCCAGGGAGGGGCGAGGTTGCACGGGCTCGCTACCTTGCGCTCTCCCTCTCTTATTTGCTACACTCACTATCTGTAGAGTATGGAAGGAAAGATCAGAGTATTGTACATAGGTGTTATTCATATATGGTATTTGGGTAAGGGGGGTAAGGGTAAGGGTGCACATATTTGTCACTGTACAGTGTGCACTGCACAGCGAAATGTGTCCTCCGCATTTAACCCATCTGTGGAAGTGAACACACACACACGCCAGTGAGTACACACACCCCCAGAGCGGTGGGCAGCCAACTCCAGCGCCCGGGGAGCAGAGAGGGTAAAGGGCCTTGCTCAAGGGCCCAACAGTGCCCCTTTCATCTGTGCTTTAGCCTTATTACGTTAGTCATTATCCAACTGTATCATGTAACCATTAATAGTTCATTATTGTGTACTATTAATAAATCCATCTGTGTGACCTTAAACCAACATAACCCATAACCTACTAGTTTCCACTGTTTATGAGTCTCACCTATAGTTAAGAGCATGATGTAACACTAACTCTTAAAAATGTTCTTTGGGTGTTCATGTTATTTAGACATTATTTATAATTTAATCTTTATAGAGTCCAGATTAAATCAATAATTATATTCATGCATTTAACCTTCACCAGTCCCAGTGAGAGTCATGGGGCCGGGTGGCCGGAGTAGGGGCATACAGGAATATAAAAATAAACCCCTACACAATAGAGTGATATTTGTGCTCCTTAATATTAATAATAATAATAATAATAATAATAATAAAACGAATAATAATAATGATGATAATTAAACAAAAGTTGACCAACAAAGGCAAACGAATGGTGAGATGTAAAGGAGCCATGCTGGTTTGACCTCCAGCGCGGGCATCAAAGCATAAACAGAACGAGAGGCATTCCAGATGGGAATGCTCCACAGATGTGCGCACACTCTCGAGTGTTTGTGTGTACGAAGGGCTGGACACACAGAGACACACATACACACACCCTCTCGTCCTCTCTGCCTGGTTCTGTAATCTCCCTGTGCCTAATGAGATCTGTAGAGTGGAACACGCGGTGAGGGGACTTAATACTGCTGCCTTAGTCGCCCGCTTCTCCGCCCGTCACAAAAAAGGCAGATTAGGATCAGAGGACGACGTGTCTGTTTGACAATCATTTCTAATAAAGACTTTCCAATGCACTCCCTGCTCCCGAATCAAGTGTACCGGGCCCCTGCGCAGAGATGCTGTAATGATGCAGGGCCAATCGTCCACACTCAGGCTTTTTAATTGAATCAAGGCTGACAGCTGGAGAGTGACCATATAATCAGGCCATCTAAAACGCTCCTCACATCCGAGCAGCGCGCTGCCGCTGCCACCGCCGCAGTGTAATATATGCCCAGAGCCGCGGGAGAGTATCTGTTCTTCATCTGTTGTGTGATGATCCAGCTGGGCGTCTGAGACCGCTGCCTTATTGGATTCGCACATCCGAGATGGATCCCTAACGCCGATCGAACCTGACTGCGTTCAGAACAGTCAGCCTTCAAAGGGGAACTTCAGTGGCGAGGGGCCTTCAAACATTAAAGGAGCTACGCCTTTACCTTTACGTTAACAGCATGTAAATTTGGAGCCTCACTCTATTAAACTCTATTAAACTTGAATTAATGGAAGAGATGTGTTAAAAGTGACCTTTCTAAAATTAAAAACAGTGACTGGATTACTTCTACTGGTAATGATCAGGAATGTACACATTTAAGACCTGATGAACAGCATGAAATCTGTCCATTTACATTTGAGGCATTCAGCAGATGCTCTTATCCAGAGCAACTTACAGAAGGGCTTCACTGTTTACTCAGAAAATAGCCTTAGCTAGTTTGTACTGGCTAGAATCCAAAAGATACCTCCGATCTTAGATACTACTAAACACAAAAGTCAGTATGGAGACCACAATACTCCGCACTACACTCGAACCCAAATACTTTAAACATGATACTTATTTTTAAGAACGTTTGTCAACGTACTCTAAATTCTTCCATACATTTAAACCTTTTTTTTTTTTACCTGAGCGATCTGTAGCATCTCTGGGTTGAGGCGGTTGAGGTGAAGCATGAACTCGGCCAGGCCAATGAGGGCCAGCTGGATGGTGAACATCTTGCGGAAGGTCCAGTAGTCAGTGGCGTTGGGAAAGGTGTGGAGGGCCCACTCCTTTAGCATGCTGCGAGGAACCATGTTTCCCTGCACCTCCTTCAGAATGTCCCGCAACACCTGCACTCACAAACAAGGAAGAGGGGGGAGGGGTGGGGGTGAAATAGCACTGCTCATTAGTGTAATGTAAGCAAGAGACAATGGTGGGGCTTAGTGTGCCATTAGACAGTACTATCAGTGCTATCTGACCCCTAATAATTAAACCCAGTTTGGCTGCATTACGGATGGTGTCATAACAGATTGGCTGTACCTGATGGCTGGCCTGCGTTCCCCTGGCCTGAACTGTGGCGAGCCGGTCATAGTAGCGGGAGATGGGGTTGTCATGCTCGATGCCCTTCTTGGCGCAGCGCTGTTTGTAGATCTCCACCAGAGAGAGAGACGAGGGGTTATCCTCCACCAATCGCATCTGAGGAGACACGGCCACCACCCTGGGGACTGCAGGCACAACAACACAACGCGTCAATCGCAGTTAATGGAGCCAGACAAAGACATGCTTAGTAGATAGAATTCCTAGGATGCTTCCCTGAAGGATGGATAATGTTGAGCTCAGCTAGAAGAAATCAAACCGAACTGAGGCATCACAGGAGGCACTGCATTAGCGAGGATATAGAACTATTTCTCAAACCATACAGAACTGTGAACATCTCAATGCAGTGCAATCTAGCTGAAACTCGAGCTCGCCCATTGAACATCCTCTAAACATTTTCCACCGATCCACCACTGTCGATACAATCGTTCCATTTACACAGAGAGTGAACAGAGACCACACAATTCCCCAGTCATATCATTTTTAAACAAAAGCAATCCACAGCCAAAAGCGCCAGTGAGAAAACACCTGCTAGGGGAGCGCTCTCGGGAGAACGCCCACCAGCGCCTCGCACAGCCCGCAGGAAACTACTAATGCACTGCAGGATTGCACCGTCAGTTATTTATTTGTTTAGAAGAGGGAAGAAACTGTTAGCAGAAACTAAGAAAAGCACCTCAAATTGAGAAATATGCAGGCTGGTAAGAGGGCACTGCGGAATATTTCTTGGTGCAAGCAAACCAACTGTCTATTGGATTTATATCTTGTACCCTGCACTCTGTGTCTTGTCTGCACTGTATGCAGGGTGTTGTACTGTCTGTATGCACTTGTTCTGTGTTGCACCTGTGTTTCTCTCTGCACTGTGATGTAGTGTGTTGCACTATGGTCCTGGGGGAAGGTAGTTTCGTTTCACTGTGCACTCTGTTTATAGTTGAAATGACAATAAAAGTTACAGTAAACCATAAAAATAAGAGTACTTGGAGTCAAATGGACAAGAAAAATGGACTTAACTGAACAATATAAACCATGGGTCCAAAACATACAAGTATTCTACTAAACCAGGGGCCCTTTGCGTCCACAATGTTTGATGAGATGCACAAAAAGTGTTTCCAAAGCTTGAATTCAACACAGGATAAGAAAATACTATTTCTTAAAGAATGACCTACTGTTTTGAATCCTTTTTCATCATCAAATAAATGTTTATCAAACATTCATTATTTTCAGGATTGTGTGTGTTCCTGTTTACATAATCTTATTTACTCAAAATAAAAACCAATTTTTTGTAAAACGTTTACAATGTATGTTTCGTTCAGTTAGATTCATCAAGCTTAACTCAACCACTCAGTCATGCAAAATAGAAAGGGAAAATTATCTATCTTTTTTTTTTAAATCATTATTGCAAAGTGCAAAATGTGGCAAAAAAATGTATCTTTTAAATTATGAATAAAATTTATTTAAAAATAATAAATTTTGAAAATTGCAGCATGGAAAGGGCACCTGTTTCATAGAACAACTCATAAATCACTACTTCAAAATATTTAAAATAATGCATACTCTGTCCACCGGGCTCTTACTGTAAGAGAGACCATAAGAATCTGTCCATTTATCAAAAAGGACCCTTTTAATCAATAGTTTTATTAAATATGAACAGTCTAAATGAATGTGTAATATACAAACAATATAAACACAAACAACTAGGAAGAGACACTCCAACAAAAGCTGCCCTTTGACCACTGACTACACAGAGATTTATGATGCCTTTCCTATCAGGAGCACTTCAAACTCATTTCTTATTCATTCTTCTCTGAGTACATCAGAGAGAGGGTGCGCAATCAGTGCCTCGTCCTACATTACTCCAACATTCCTCCCAATGAGCAGTGCTGCAAACCCCCTCACTCACTCCAACAGCTCCCTTTTCATTCCCAGCTCCTCCCATTCTGCCAGTCTGACTGGAAGCAACTAGGCCAGATCTGTCAGACTCCAACAGCACACACTTCAACATTCTACCTCATTTAACACACCTGAATTAACTCCTCAGCTCCCTGCATTAGACAAGGCAAAACAGTAAACCTGGCCATTTAGCCAGGCTCTGAATACAGAGTTTACACACCACATGCAACAGGTCTAAGCAATGGTGGTCAGTCAGTGGAATTTATTCTATTAAACAGCTGGCGAGGGCCACTTATTTTGGGCCAGGTTAGGAAATAAGCAGATATTAAAAATAAACTTTCCTGCGATGTTATCTGTCTGATATGACAAGCTGGTGACCACAAAACAGCATAACAGAGCATTAATAAACACTTCACCACACAAACCAGACAAAACAAGTCCGAAGGTTAAAGCTATTCCGGGAGGGTGATCCATAAGACATTTATTTTTACAACAGGCATAATCTCAAGCTTGTCAGGAGGGGAAAGGGAGTTTTTAAATGGTCTTTAATAGTCTATTTTACAAAATAACTAACACAGAGCATCTTTATGAGCCGACATCTTGCAACTTTATTTGATAAGATTGTTGGTTTTTTTTTTGTTGTTGTTTTTTTTTTAACTAAAGCTTATCCACTGGCTGATGGTGCTGCTTTTTTACTATTAGTTAAGGGTCCAAACTTTCAGCACTTGTTTAACATTTGTTTTTGCATATATGAATTTATGCAAATACGTTTTAAACCCTACCAGTCACTGTCCATTCCAAGTCTGTACAGTGCATATATGTTAACCTGCTGCAAAAAGTGGCTTGTGATGGACCTTGTTACAAAACACAATGTTGTAACAAGTATGCTACAGCTAGAGAAGCCAGAGGAGTTTTAGGCTACATTCCCACATCCTTTTTATCATCTGTGACAGATCGTTATGCAGTGTTAATGGCAAAAAGCACACTGAATCAGACATCTTGGGTCACATTCGTGTGTGGTGTTAAAATCCAATACATATCCTATACGCGGCAGTGATGATCAGTCAGAACAGCCAGATCAGAATTCATGTGACTGATATAAATCTAACTTCTTCTATTCACTGAAAAGAAGGGAAATGGACGACATCAATGAGGGAGGTTTCAGGTTTAAAGAAACCAAGGACGCAAACCAAAGAAGTGGCCTTGCCAACTGTTAAACATGGGGTTTCCTTGGGGTTGTGTTGCAGCCAGTGACATTGGCAACTCTGCACAGGTGTCAGGGGAAAAGGATTTCACAAAATACTAGGAAATACTGGATCTTAGCCGGAGTTGTGAGTGGCGATACAAGCTTGGCCTAAGCCGAGAGTGATGATAGAAGCTTAGCCCGAGCTGGAGCTGGTGGTACCTGTGAAGAAGAGATGTCTCTTGGTAGTCTCCTTTCTCTTCTCCAGGCAGGGGTTGAGGAGGCGGAGGAGCTGCAGCACACGCTCCTCTCTGCGCGACTCTGTTAGACACGCGTCGTTCATTACCAGGTATGGGTAGATCTTCCCGTTGTGGCCGCGAATGTAGAGGCGCCGGGCAGCAGTGTTGTGCTTCTGGACGATCTCCACCCTGGGCATGAACCTGAAAAGCAGAGCAGCATTGAGGGAGTTAATCACTGTGGGTGAGCCTACAAACACAGCAGGACAATGGCTTTGTAGTGAGGGGGTCTGTTAACGAACAACGTTCTTGGAAGACCCCATTTTGTCAAATGGAAGGAACCTTTATTTTGAAAACTGTGCTTTGTGTGTACGGGTGATGAAATGTGTCATCTTTTTTCACCTGGCTATCTTGATGTAATAGTGTGTGGGCTTGGGCATGAGGAACTCTCCCGGGATTTCCACCTCGGCTGTCTGGGCTGAGAAGTTGCTAAGGAAACGGCACTTCTCCTCGATCAGGAAGAACTTGGGCAGCTGCTTGGTCTTGGCCTCAAGGATCTTGATCCATTTCTTCAGTTTGGAGATAAGGTTGTGCAGCTTCATCGAGCCTGGGACGCTGAAGTCAAAATCTGTGGCAGAAGAGCAACAGATAGGGACGGAAAGAAGAATAAGGAGAGTGGGAAAGATTGGTCGTTTGGAATGAGATTGCAAAAGGAAGGAGCAGAAAGAAGAGGAGGTGGTGGCGGAGACAGCGGTTAGAAATATGGGGCAGGCGTGAAGAAAGAATGGAGGGTGAGAGACAAAGAGAGAGACAAAGAGAGAGAGAGAGAATGAGAGAGAGAGAGAGAGAATGAGAGAGAGAGAGAGAGAGAAAGACGTTATCTATGGATCAGGAAATAGAAGTGCTGTGCTGTACTTCCTCGCAGGTTCCTCTTGTGATGTGAGGCTGCAGATAACATCGGGGGGGCACCACAAGGTGAGAAAAAGGATTAAATGCTCAATTCAACTTCTAAATGACATTGTGCATTAAGCTGAGGAGGAAGGCGTGGAAGGTGCCAGCTGAACACACGCCACGTCCCCAATTTTAGAGACAACCTCAGGGCACAACTTTATCAAAAAGGCTAAAACCTGCTCCACTTTCATAATTCTGTTGTGCCCCTCCAACAGAAGCATGAAACGCAGTCAGAGAAAGGACCTGCCATTTCATTTCAGCTGGAGGTTTTTGTCGGAAGCCCCCAGACTGTCAACATCTCACCAAAGATGTGACAATTCTCTCACCCCCTCCGAAAACCTGCTCACGCAATTTACATGTCTTTAAATATTGGGTGGAGGCAGCTATAATCCAAAAGCCTGCTGTGCTGGGCTGTCAATCAACCTACGAGTATAGTCAGCGAGCTGGTCCGTCATGCATACTGATGGGCCACTTAAGGAACTCGCACTGCCATCGTGACACTTGTAATAATGTCAGTTATTCCATGTGACTCTTTGATTGGGAGTAAATTGCCATAAGCAACCCAGCCACCTCCCATTTCAACGCCCACTGAATGAGATGGTGTCCTCTGTAATCAGACACAGCCTGTAATCTTGCCCTTTTCCCACAGCGTCAGGAGAGGCCTCTCCACTGCTTAGGGGCTTAAAGAACACATGATGACTGTGTGCATCCATTCAAAGTCAAGTGTCAATAATCAGTGGTAAAGGATAAGGGTGTGAAAATTGTACCATATTAGAGAAAAGAAAGGGGGGGGGGTGACAGTGATGATAAACTACTTCTTTGCACTGCTCTGTAAAACAACTAAACTGCAAGTCAATCTGGATTATGCCAAATGCATTATATGCAAGCGTAAATATAAATACAGCCGCAAGCAGTGATAATGGGGTTCAAGCACAAGCCATCTCTATATATATATATATATATATATATATCTCAGACCCTTAATCGAGTTACTAGTAGGGAAGGAGTGTTATGAATCTCTGGCAGTGCTCGTGGCTGAAGAAAGAAGCTTTTGGACAGCAGTGCTCAAATGCTCCGTGTGGGCAGAACGAGTTGTTTTCTGATAAACATGCTGCCCTCAAGAGGCCTGCTGGTGAGTTAGAGTGTGTGTGTGTGTGTACACGCAGTGCACAGTGCTATTTCAGCTCCGGAGCGTGGCCCTCATATCCAAGGGGGATTGGAGCTCCCCAGTGCTGCAAAAAACAAACTCCCTGCTCCCTGACCTGTGCACAGCAAAGCTCCAAAAGGCAGAAGCTTTCTCCACCTAATATCAGGCGGATAGCAGAGGTGGTCGAGTGCTATAAATCCGCACCGCCCCCCCTCCCCCTCAGCGCCTGTCTGCCTGCCCCAGTCTCTGGCGACTTCGCTGCTTTAAATTCCATCAGTGAAAAGGGCTGACTGAATGCGGCCTCACCCTGGAAGCCTGATGGGACGCCTGAGCCAAGCCTTGAGCGGAGCAGCCTTCAACAGCTCAGAGCAGGATTTCAGAACCTCAGACTTTGTGATACGGACGCAAGTGTCTGACCGCATGAGGGTTTCATTATGATTCAGTGCTGGGGGTGTAACACAGGGCATTTTGGAAATGGGACGGTGCATTGTGGCTAACAGACCTTCTGTTATTGCTGTTAAATCAACCTACACTGAATGAACAATAGTGGGTGGGTGTTGCTAATGTTCCTGTGCTGTACCAATTTCATTATTAATGATAACTGATACCCAATCACCCCTACCACTAAAGCTCATCCTATAAAAACAGCTGCAGTAGCAACAGTGGCAAGTAATGGACCTGACTGAAAACAGTGCGGAAAAGGAATCTTCACGGAAGATAACTGAACTGAAAAAGGCCATGGCATCAGGCCATCAGACAGTCAGTCTGCAAAACAACTAAACCTGCAAATGGTGTGTGGCTGTGATTGGATTAAAGGGCTTTTGTCTGCCAAATGATGTGTGCTGAGTGTGTGTGTGTGTTTGTGTGTGTGTACATAGTCATGCATAACCTGATGTTTTCTGGTCTGCAGCTTACCCTTAAGGAACAGTGAATGTAGCTCAGAAGAGAGGACAGAGCATGTGAGAGAGAGAGAGATAGAGTGAGCGAGCGAGAGAGGTGAATTTGAAGTTTCCTGCATGGCTGCCTCTGTGCTGTAACTGGCTCTCAGCGTCAGGGCGGTGCCAGGCGGGCACAGCAGGCACTGGCTCTGCCCCACTGCACAAAGACAGCTGGCACCACATCTGCTTTACACCCTCTCTCCTCTTGTAGTCTCTTCCACACACACACACACACACACACACACACACACACACACACACACACACACACACACACACACCTTGGAATCTCACTCACTGTTAAGCAGGGGATAGGCATACACAAAATGTGTGCTGAGCTGAAGGTGGTGAATCAACTGTAGCATTTTTGGAATATTAATATTTAGGGACTTCCTGATCCAGTGTTTTTTTGTTATTGTTTTTTTTTTTACTAATCAGTATTAGCTGGGAGGATGAGGACTGCCACATGCCTCTTCCGACACATGCACAACCAGCCACCATCCCTTTTTGAACTGCTGCCGAGGCAACGTCACCGGCAAATCAAATCACTCTGAGGAAAGCACCCAGCTCTGCTGCACTGGCTAGTGTAGTGTAGCGCTAGTGTAGAAAGAGCCATCTACCCACCCGGAGACAGCTCAGGACAGGCAGCCTGACTCAAACCAACAACAAAGCCCAAGTCCGCTGGACCACTTGCAGCCCCTTTAGCTTCATCTTGTGATCAGAACTTTTTTTTTTCTTGTGATCTCAAGATAACTCTCATTGTTTTCTGTTGGCCTTCAAGGTTCTGATACAACAGAAGTCCTAGCGCTCCTGTCGTGTTGTTGACAACTGCTTTTATTGCCTAATCACAGCTAGTAGTATGAGGTGGATAGATGTGTGCAGTGTCCTCCTTTGCAGAGGCCTGCAGTCAGCCTGGGAGTCTGTGTGGACGCAGGCTGTGGATTACTCACATTGCTCTCCACATGTTGTCCAGCTGCCAGGTGTTGTGTAATGTGTACAAAAGTAGCTTAAAAAAAATAAAGTCTCTGTCAAGTGATACCCCGAGAGAGCGCCAAAACAATTTCAGCGAGGGCGAGGGTTCTGACATTTAGGATTTACAGGCAACGTGTGCTCTATTTACTCTTACCGCTAAGTGTTCATCATTTAAACCAACTCAACTGTAAACAAACCTGCATTACCGCTAACTACTCTGGTAAGGGTGAGCATTGCATTACACAACAGCTTTTAAAGCAACACACTGTTTTATGGGTAAAACAAAGGTGGAAAACAAACCCTGGGGCAAATGCTGCTCTAACGCAAAGCGTTTAATGAGTTTGCTGAATTAACTCTGCTGTCCTGGTCTTGCTCAATCAACAGCACCTGAACACACACCCCAACGCACCATCCTGCAGTCATACTCCCTCACCCATTAAATCTAATCACATGGTTCACAGCCCCAATTATCTCCTGAGTCAGACCTGATGTAGAAGTGTGTGGTTAACGCAGCGCAGGAGCTCATGTGTGGATCAGACGCTTCAGGGAGATTCATAAACATCTCTCCTCAGGTTCTACCACGTACACGGCCTCAACATGGCTAAACAGTCAGAGTTCATTTCCTGCTTGATAAAGGCATCAGAAGAAGTGGTGCACTGATGGGTTCTTTTTTTTCTGATTCTGCTAGAGCTTTCCACCTACACCTCACTTTTTGAAACAGGCCGATGGTACATTAGGAGTCAGCACTGGCTCTGAAAATCTGATCCTGCACTGCTAATAGGAACGCTTTGGTGGTTAATCTAACATCGTCCCACAAAATAGACTGCAGGTCCCACAAAAAAAGACCAGAGGATTCTGAAGAATCAGCTAGAACCCTATCATATAACAATGGCTTGTGATAGACTGGAGTTGAGGTTTCAACTGTAAAACCCTGTGGGTGGGCATGAGGTAAGGCCCTGGGACCATGTGGCGAATGTGAGTGAGCATTCGTGCGTGTTCTGACCTGTGGTGAACTGGCCCTTCATCTTCTGGAAGACAGGGTCCTGTGCAGTGGCCTGGGCTCGGCGGGCCAGAGACTCGGAGGCAGCGCTGGAGAACATGGTGGAGACGTTGGACACGTTCTCCAAGCCTACTCCGAACGTGCTGACCAGCTTCTTCACAAAGTTCAGTGTGTGCGGCGTGATCTTAGCATCAGATACTGCGCCGCTCTTCTCAAATGCCACAGAGTGGCACTTAGCCAGACCTTGCTGGAGCTGCCTCAGAACCTAACAGAAACAAAGAAACAAGGAAGAACTCTGGGTAAACACTTCTTCATACTGCCTGTATTCATGGTTTGCGCCATTTGATGTTTGCTGCGGTTTCCTGCTACATATAGCACCATGTCCCGGACGTCTCTTACCAAGTCAGACCCTGAACGAAAGCTTTCAGGTTGGATATTCGGGCCATTTTGAAAGACTTGATGTAAGGGTCAAAACAACCTTTGATTTTTGTTTGGGGGTCACTGCCCTCTTGGAACTCCCACCTGTGTCCAATTATCAACCATCCAGCTGATGTTTGAGGTTATGCTGAAGAATTCTGAGGTAGTCCTCCCTGTTCATTGCAATGTACCAGTTTCACTGGCAGCATAACATAACTCAAGCTACCCCCACCATGCTTAACAGTTGGTACAGTGTTCTTGGGGACAAATGCTGACCCTTCATCCTTCCAAACGTCCTTTTCTCATCAGATCATAACAATTCAATGTCAATTTTGGAGCATTAAGTCCACATGTCCTTGAGGAGTGTACATCAACTTCAGACCCCAACTGTATATTCCTCACTCAACACTTCTCCGGTGAGAAAAAAATGAAGGTTTGACTATTGTTGGGGAAAGCATAAAACCACATGCTATTTTTAGGTTTATTTGCTACTCAAAAATAAATATTTAAATAAATAAATACATAATTTAACGCAATTATCCATACGTCTATGGTGTCTGAAGTTTGATACTTTAGTTTTGCACATTGCTAGTGAAGATAACAAGTAATGGAAGCTTAGACACCAATCACTAGCCTTCACACATTATTACAGGGCTGTCTTTGCAGAGTAAAGAGTAGAGACCTGCTGAAGTGGCTTCATGATAATATTATCTACATATAAAAACTGCACTTCATGGTTGAAAAGAGCAGCTAAAGCCATCTTAAAGCCCAAAGTTTATTGTTGAACTTTATCATTTTAAGCCATATCTCTGTATCCCCTGGCCTGGCTCTATCTTTGTCCTCTTTTGTCAGCTCTTTCTCCACCTTTAAAAAAAAATCTGCCAGGTGCAGGGCAGTGTCCCCTAGGACAGAGCGTCCACCGTCCCTGCCGTCCCTGTCCAGCTCCAACACATCAGTGCATCTGCTGCTGTCATGGGCTGCCCATCTCCCAGTGCTGCGTCCCCCCCGCTCTCCACAGCCATCAATCACACCTCTCCGCTCGCCACAACCCGATTAGCATCAGAGCAAAAGCCTCCCCCAGCTCCGCAAAACCACTTTTCAGCCTCACTGAGCCCCGCTCCAGCGCCTGTGTCAGCTTTCATCTGGCCAACTAGCCCTCCAAAAACAGCCAGGTACAGGCAGCTACAAGGGCATTTAATGTTAAGACCTAAAAAACTTGGGAGTTAAAAAGACAGAAACCACATTTGCCTCGTGTCTAACAGAGTTGAAGGCGAAAAGCGAAAAGCCAAAGTTTGCGAACTGAATTATCTGGATTTCTGCATGAAGGGCTTCTGCAATAAGATGTGATCTTCATCCAAGTCATAAAATGAAGTGAACAGTCGTATTCCTATCAGTAATTCTGACTATATAAATCATTTAATATTGCAATGTGCATTTTTTTTTTATTAAACAAGACTTCATTATGACTTTGCTGAATATCAGATTGCATTTTAGAAGCCATTCATGCAGAACCCAAGATAATTTAAAAGAGTTCACAAAACTTTCTGAAAGCTGAGCTTCTGGGCTACAGGAGTAGAAAGAGAGAGAGAGTGTGTGTGTGTGTGTGTGTGTGTGTGTGTGTGTGTGTGTGTGTGTGTGTGTGTGTGTGTGTGTGTGTGTATGTAAATCCCTGTTAAACCACAACCCCTTAACCCCTTGAATCCCATGTCCATGATTCAGTTATTTATCTAAATGCAAAAACTATTATAAATCATGTTAACTGCCTGGAAAGTGTAGTGGAATCCCACAGGGTTCAATGTTAGGGTCTAAAAAACTTTTTAGTCATTTTGACTGTAATGCATTATGCAGTTATGAGAGTGAAGAACTAAACTGTGGGCCCTAATGTGTGTTAAAATACTTCAGGTTGTGCCAGAGAAACACATCTTATGCCAATTCTCTAATCTTCAATTATATGCTGGAAATGCTTTGGTGCACATATGTGGTTTCTGCATTATATGCGTATAGTGTTGCATAACTAATACACTCATCATCGTGGCCTTCACAAGCTGTCAAAGACTCTTTTGGGGGGGGTGGGGGGGCATCTCACTGTTGGCGGTGCAGCTCACCTCCTCGTGCCAGTTCTCTCGGAACCACACCATCTGGTCCACAATGCCCTCCAGAGAGGAGAGCAGGGTGGGGTGCAGCTCGCGCTGCATGTGCATGATGCGGCTACAGCGCCACATCGGTGCAGTCGCTCGGATGGGTCCCGGGTCTGAAGCAGAGTGGGACTGAGCCCCCACTGAACTCGGTTGCTGCTGACCAGAGTCTAAGGAGACACAGAGAGAGACATACACAAATCAGTGAGAAATTAAAAACAGCTTATATTAAATAGTACTGTAAGCATACACAGTAGTAAAGTAACAACAGGTTCTAAGAGAGGATTGGTACAAATGGTAATGGATGTATTTTTATTTTACCTCCATCATTAACATCATTAACATAATTAACATAACGTTTCATATAACCATGGACAGCTACAATCTAATACCTAGAGACAGCGTCGGTCCAGTCAGTAGATTTTGTTGTAGATGACCAGATCTGCCGACAGCTGTTGGCCAATCAGCTAACTGTGAACTAACGTACTGTTAGGCAGAGTAACCTAGACCGCAACAGCTTTGCAATATTAGTTGGTCAGCATTACGGTTTTTAATGCAAAAACCTTGTACCTCCATTTTTGACTTGTTGACGATGTGAATCTGGCACTTATTATTTGCATTGTGTCAAATGTCACTATGAACAGACCAATAGAAATAACTCTTTCCATTCAGGTTTTTTTTTTCCCCCTCCTCCAATAAAGTTGCCAAATAATAATTACATACATATTTTTTGACACACAAAGCCCAAAACTAGCTTGAGATGTAATCCGTACGTGCTTTAGCGATTAGTAAGTGCGTCATATGTGATTTAATATCAGTACCACCCCTGTGCGTCTTTTGATAGCCGCATCGCGCACATGAAGGATTGTAGAACTATGCAGCGGTGCCAATGCTGGGGCCAAGCCAGACAATAGAGACTTTTGTTACGGTTTTGAATACGTGCACAAGTAAGTACAAATGCGCCTTCATCGCCAGGAACGCACACACCCCTACAGTCACCATTCGTGCAACACTCGATCCATATCTAATTACTCTATCGGGCCATTATTTTAAGCACGTTCTTTGTGTAGAGAGTGGCGTAGACACACTACACCACAAGCACTTTGACGAGGGGTATAAATACCCCAACTGCACTGCTGACTATTACACTTATTTAAACCTACATTTTTTTTCTTTATTTACACCTTGTCAAATGCTCAGTGTAACTTTTTGTGAGGAAAATGAATAGACAAAATAATTGATAGATTAACCAACAGAAACCAGTAGTTAGTGGCAGCCCCTAATTTAATGTTCTTACACCTGTTATTAGTTCCAAACTGATCATCTCCAAAATAGTGATTTTAAAGGCAGGGCTCAAGCACCTAGTCTGCACAAAGCAATCCCATCAGCCGACTCACCGCTCTTGTAGCGCTCCCTCTGCTCAATCTTCAGCGTCAGGTACAGAGTTCGGATGGGGAAGTACACTGCTTGAGGGTAGACACGTCCCACCTAAAAAGACACAGCCACAGATTACACTTCAGATAGTCCCAGAGGAGCCAGCTCCCGAGCCAGCCTCTGCTGACATGTTTTCAAGCCGCTGCACGATAGCACCAGCTTTGAAAACGAAACCGCGGGGAAGAGAGGCAATGAGATGGACAAACATCAAGAGCAGATTAAAACCATGGCTCAATATGACACTTGGTAAAAGCTTGTCAAGTCCCGACGGGCCTCTCTCCTGTCACAGTCTGCGGTGCCCTTGAACAGCCTCTGAAACGGATGAGGCCTATTCATCAAAAGCCCCTCCAAGGCGTTTACAGTGAAGTAGCTAAGAACAATATCTGGAGGTGTAAGCAGAGATCAAGGTCATAAGCCAATTTTGTTTACACACTTCTTCCCCACCTTCACCCAAACGAGAGGAAGTCCTGCTCAGAGGGCCAACACTCAGCCCTTAGCGATGTTCACACTATTAGTTAGAACTGCCACAAATCTGGCTCGTCATTGGCATTAACGAGACACAGTTTTCAGGGCTGTGTGAACACGCAAAAACGCCAGATTTCCCCCCCCAAATCAGATCTTAATCCATGTGACTAGCATGAAAATGTGTGCATGCCACTGTTTTTCAGTTTGAGAGGTGGGATGCAGACCACCATTTGGCCACTGTTGAAAGCTCCTTCTATATATACACAGAAGCCATATCACCCTCTATGCTTCCTGCACTGAACTGCATTCTGTCAAATTAATATGATGCATTACTGAACCCCTCAATCAATTTTTTTTATAACAATTAAGGAACTTTGTCAAATAAGTAAATAAATAAATAAATAAAAATGGCTCCCAATTCCCACCTACACAATGCAACCAAGCTACTACATGCTTGCCACTAGACAGCTTAACACATTTGAAGAACGCCTACTATCGTTTTTGGTTAGGTCAACTTATGTCCAACAGCAGTGACTAGATTTGCTTTAAAGCTACATTTGCAGCCATAGCCTTACACAAAGGAATATGTGGATAATTGTAAGGGTTTTTTATTTTTTTATTTATTTATTTTTTTTAAACAAACCCTTTGCTTTTTTGCTTTTGGCACTACAAAAGTAAAGCACCAAATAAAACGCCTTACTAGAGAGTTTTATAGACCTTATACAAGCCTTAACTTGCTGTGAAGTTGGGAAAAACAGATGAAGCTACATTCCTGCCTTTAGATCAAGAATTATTTGCCATGAATGCAGCAAAAGCCTAAAAAGACAAACAGAGGCCGTGATGAACGTGAACCCTCAAAGCAAAAAGGTTTAAGCATCTAAGCAACGCAAAACACCATCAGATTCGAGTGATCTAGCTTCCCTACTGTATCCCCACCCGTTCCTCTGGTTGCACGTGGTATAAATGGCTCCTATAGTCGTGGCGAAGAGGAGACGGAACATTTCTCCTGCGGCCCCCTCTGCTCCTCTCAAGTCTCGTGCACCCGAACAGTAGCAGGCCATTAGAGTGGACACCCGATCTGCTGGAGGGGCGGATAGCAGGGCGCACAGTTGCCTTCAGGAGTAAAGGGACACCTCGGAGCTTCGGCTTTTATGTGAAAAGAGCAGCAGGCCCGCCTTTAAGAGCTTGTTAAGCAGCACATTAAAAATGAAAGAGGAAAAAGGGGAAGAGATCACCCCTATAATTGGAGATACAGCTTGTCATATTTTGGAGCTTGTGTGTGTGTGAGCAAAGGTGTTGGGTTCTCTCCGCTTCTGTTTCATCTGCACCCCCACGGATCACCTTCATCAATTTTTCACACAGCGTTTTTAAAACATCCCGCCAACCGAAGCGGCTGAATAATTCAGCGGACCGAGATAAAGGTGCTCCAGACGCTGGAGATTTCACTCCAGTGTGGTGGAGAGTCCCTCCATTCACCCTTCATATCGGTGGCATGCAATGACGAGGTCGGGGTGGGGGAGGGCTTAAGATCAAACTCGAAATGCCCTTCAAGAGGAAGAGGAGCCTCCATGGCCAAACTCGCCTTGACAAGTCTGTTAATTGAGACAGCTGCACGCAAACATTTCCATTTCATTTGGTGCTTATCGGTTTAAGTGGCCTTAATCTCTCAGCCGAGCGTGTCCAATGTGTAGGAGCGTTTAAGCTGAAATTGGGAGATTAAGAGAGAGTCACTGTGCCAGTTTACCTGCTCGTGAGCGGGGACAGGGGCCCAGCTGCATGCTAAACGTCTAGAGCGAGGAAGGGGAATAAAAAGGTAGGAAAACGTAGCGATGCACGAATCCAACATACTGAATCAGTCTCGGCACAGACACTAAAACAGTTTTCAATATGCCTTTTGTTTCTAAGGGTCAAGCTTTGGGCTAATTTCAGATATTGTGTGTTTTTAAAAAGATTTATTTAGCCAACTTCTAATTATACTCTACTGGGTTAGAGCTGGATTTCATGGAAACATCCTTATGCAAAGACAAATCACTAAATGGTCAAGCGAGCATCACTTTCAATGCTTTCTCTACAAGTTATGGTGACCAACTCCTGGTGGTGCATGTAAAAATGTACATGAAAATGCACAAATCAACCCAAGGTTTAAATGGAATTCTGTGTGAAAGCAAACCATCGATAAGTCCCTCCCCAAAACGAGCCTAGAACTGGGCATGGGTGTAAACTTATTTGGGACAAATGTGAAAACACTCGCAGCCGAGCCCCCGAAAGAGCACGACTGTCCTTGCTTTCTCCAAACTTTCGGGTATGCAGTGCTTTCCTCTGAGGGAGAGTATATGTATGGGCTGGGCAAATGGTGATCCAAATTGGGGAGAAAAATGGATAAAAATAAATAAAATAATAAATAAATAAATGTATTAATAAATAAATAAATATCAAACGATAAATGCAGACTGCATACTACTGTGTAAATCGGGTATCTTACACAATGCAACAAGCTGTAAAACTGCACACAAACACGGACACAACATAAGCACTAAGAACATTGATGAGAGGGTTGTGGGTTCAACACCTGGGCTCGGCAAGCTGCCACTGTTGGGCCCTTGAGCTAAACCCTTAACCCCTTTCTGCTCCCCGGGCGCTGGAGTTGGCTGCCCACCGCTCTGGGTGGGTGTGTGCTCACTGCCCCTAGTTCACTAGTGTGTGTGTGTGTGTGTTCACTATCATAGATGGGTAAAATGCGGAGGACACATAATATGAAACAGAGCACTGTACCCCGCATTGGCCAGTACTGACAGGGAGCAAGTGGGATAGGTGCACGCATACACAAAAACAGACATCTCTCGCTCATTCTCGCTCCCTCTCTCGCTGAGGGACGATTGGCCCCTGAAGCGTCCTTCTACTCTTTGAAGTTGAGGTGCATTTTAAATGGCTCAGAAATAATACTCCATCAGGGAAGACAAATTAGTCCTCCCATTTAATTTGTGGCTCCCTTCCTGCAGGTTCAGAGCGCTTGATATTAACTCAATAATGCCGCTTTGCATAAATAATTAAAGAGGCGGGAGGAAGGCAATAAAATGATGAATCTGATAAATTAAATTTGCAGCAGCGCTTTCCCCATCAGAGTGCACAAAAGGAAATTAATCTTGATTAGGATGGCGATGTGCATGTCTACATGAAGAGACAATATGATACACGGCACCAGAGTTTGATCACCTGCGAGAGTGAAGAGATAATGCAACAATAACACATCCTACTACAAAAGGACTGCTCAACTTCGTTTAACATGGCAAGGCACTTCGCCAAGCGCCTTACTGTGTCTGCCCACTAATCAAAGCGAACAGGGCACCCTGAGACTCGTCAGCACTGGAGTAGCAAAGTGGCAAAGTAATGGAAGGACGCACCTGGCTGATGAGGTTGAGTAGAGGCTTGCCTTCAGAGCCCACTAGACAGGTGAGGAGTTGGGGGATCCAGGCCAGCCACTGGATGGGAGGAACCCCAATGCAGTACTTGTCCACTGCATCCGCCAGTGTGTTCTTATCATCGAAACTCAGCAACCACAGCACCTGCGACACAAAAGAAGTGAAGGAATGGTGATCAAACCATCCTAAAATACATTCAAACTATGTAACCGCTCTGTTGGTTTTGTAATGCAATTTGAACCATGTGTTCTAGGACTGTGTTTATGTAAAAGTTTCTTTAGGCTAAAGTAAAAAAAGAAAGTAATAATAAAAATAAATGCTAGGCTAGTAACTCAAGGGTTGGTTTCAAATAGGGTAGTCACTATTCCAGAATCATGTGAAGTGAAAAAGACCACCTCCTCCAGTGGGGTTCAGCCGCATCACTCTTAATGACTGCAATTTGCTAAGTAATGTGTAATGTGGTCACCATGGTTAAATATACTGAAGAACGTTACATGGATAATTGCTGTCGTGTCCAGAAGTCTTACCGTTCTCTATGTATTCTGATTCACTGGTTAAACTGTTGCTCGATCATGTTTTGAGACCCCACAGGAATTTAGAGGCCTTTCCAGAAACACAAACTATCCTTTGTGCACTACTGCCTCAACAATGCAAAATGCTTGGACCCCGATGATTGCCACACTCAGGTTTACAGTTAACTAAATAGAAGTCTGAAAAACCGCCGGTCCTAGAACACTAGAAAACTGTCTTTAAGGCTGCTTAGCCTTTACAGTTGTTCACAAAATATCTGCATGTTCTATATCAGTTACATACATTAACCCTTTTTCATCCACAGGTCAAAAGCTACTGAAGAAAAAGAATCCATGAGCAAGCAAGACAAATAAATAAATTAATTTCTAGTTCATTAAAACTTGCTCCATCCACCTTACACAAGGTCCACCTTAAAGTCACCAGTAACAGTCACACCAACTGTTTGATGGCAGTCTAAGCAAAGCACCAGTTGCCCATCTAATGAACGCCCATTTTACACATGCACAGCTCAGTGAATCTAAGCCAGAGCCATTCCACACCACTCTGATCTGGTCCACGTTAGTTACAATCTGAATTAGCGATCCAAGCTAATGTATGTTTAAGCGCCTCTCAGCTACACAAAAGCCAGTTTAATGGCTTGTGAAATCATATCACAGTCATCTAGCTCCGGCGTGAGTCTCAGCGTCTCTGACGGCTTGTTAGAAGCTTCTAGAAGCGGCGGCTTGGGGCTGATAGCAGGTGAAGCCGTCTCCCTGGAGGGGCTGATGGAGACATTAACCGCTAAACCTCGCCACGGGCTGCTCGGACCACACAGCTTGAGGGTAATTACTGATAATCACTGGGCATCTATTCTCATTCATCACCTCTAAACTGTGCCAGCAGCTCCACGTAGTGCACGCTCGGCCAGAAGCGCGCCCAACATAATCTAATGTCCTGCCTATGTGCCAGACAGCGGAGGGAAAGAGCTGGAGGGGGGTGCAGGGGAAAAGTGTGTTTGTCGATACTGTGTTTAGGAGCAACATACAACAAAATGACTAGTTCGAGACCCCGCATCTATAATAGAGGCCGTTATAGGCCCCTATTAAGTGTTGTGCATAGTGCTTGAACCCCTATGATTGCCATTTGCCATCCAGGTCTCATGGCAATGTCTCCTTAAAACCCACCTACACATCACAGATTTGTTCTTAAATTTAAGAACACTCTTCGGAGGGCTGCAAGTCTGCCACTACGACCCGAAAATCGCTTGTTCGAATCCCGGGACATGCTGCCTGCCAAGCGACCCCATAGCCGGGACACGCTGGTCGACACGGGTGTCTGCTAGCTGACGCATCACAGCCGGGTACCCAGTCGCCACCCCTCACAAAGCATTGCTGGCACATTTAACCCCCCCAAATCATTACAAGAGCATTTGGTCCTTACAAGGGACTAAAAACAAAAACACACAAGAACATGAAATCAGACAACTGGAGCGATTCTTTCAGAGAGCGCCTCAGTCCAGCAAACAGCGCTCACCCGAGAGCACATTGCCATGCGTACAATATTCATACACAACTGAACATCAGCTCTAATAATATAATTTCACCCATTAGCTGCGGTCCATCTCTCTGGCTGCCACCTCCACTGCAGCTGTGTTAATTCCACAAAGTCTGACACATGAAGGGACAAGCCTTCTGTTTATGAACAGCCTCTGGATGAAGAACAGTGATGCAGCTCCAATTCCAAGCGCTACACCGGCACATCTGGAATTGGCATCCTCCTACATTTGTAGCCGATTTGCCAAGCGAGAAAGGACTGGCATATTTCACCTGAATTTAACTCTTCCCCTTTTTCAAACTGCAACAGCAATCTCGATTCCAGCTGCGCAACAATTTGGTTGCCTGGAAATAATTAATAATTCATCACTGAAAATACGCTTGAGGGTTGAGGTTGTCCTGTAGTAATCAGAATGTGACTACAGCATACGTCCAGTTCTACTGCACTACAAACAGATTACCAAATTAAAAAAAAAAAAAAAATGACTTAAAAACATGACTTGTACACGCTGTAGCTGCTGGTACCCTTTCGAGGTGTTAGATTGGGTGCGACAGCTCAGTGATGGGTGGTAACACTGCTTATATGAGGAGTGGGTGGCCTTTCTCCTGCCTGTTCCTGACCTGCTGATAGCGGTACTTTATTGATTGACTGAGGCGCGTGCCGGGGTGTTGGTGGTGGTGGTGGGGGGGTTAGACTGCAAAGAGCTGGTTAGATTGGACTGACAGGGGTGGAATTAAGCTCTTAACCTCTGGGTGGAGCTGGGCGATCCAGCCAGGTCCTGTGGGGGCGGGAGTAATTGTAACGGGGCTTCTCAGTGTGAAGCTGTGGGAGTCTACAGTAAGAAGGGACACTTAACCATGTGAGAGAAGAACCACCTTACTGCGGTGGGTGGACACATAAGGGTGCCTGCATAAGCACGGAGATTGTCTTTATGGTCTCCTTCTTTAGTTTTGCACTGGAGCTACAAGGCTTTTAGTGCCATCAAACCATTCTGAGTGACTTTTCTATTGTACAAATGTAAAGTATTAAATAGCAACTGTAGCTTAAAATAGCAGAAACTCATATTGATGCGCCACTGACTTTGGTGGAGCTGCATGAGACCTGAGTAGTGTTGCGTAACATTTGTGTAATATCCCGTATATTACCCTACCACCTCAGTACACATGCTTTTATCACTTCCCTATGCTTCACAGCCTGTCAACAAATGCATGTGTACAGCTGTCCTTGAGGGGGAGCTCAAAGTGGGAGTTGGATTTACAGCAGTGGTGGAAAAGTCTATTACACTCCCCAACTGTAGGGGGAGCCCAAGAGCAAAAACACTCATTTGATTTCAGTGTGCACAGGTATTGAAAATACCTGTAAACTGTAAATTTGATATCACACTAAGCCTGTAGACCACTGATACAGTAAAGAGGGCTCTTTCAGGCCACTTGCTCCTACCTTAGCTAGATACTTGCGGGACTTGCTCTCGTTCTGATGGCGGCAGGCGTGGAGATAGCAGGTGATGGCTGAAACGCCGAGATGCAGCTGGCGGTCTTTCACAAATATGTTCTCGAGGTAGTCTCCCCACATGGCCCAGGCCTTCACCAGCACATCATGCATCTGCACAGCTGCCGAGAAAGCCTTATTGGCCTCCTCAGACCTGCAGAGAAAGGAGATAGACAGGAAAGAAGGAGGGACGGTTCAGTTCAGTTCAATTATTAGACACTGAATCGGCACGGACTGACTGACCGACTGCCGGAAGAGAAAGCTTTCAGTCAGCCTATGTAATAACGGACAGCTTGCAGATCCTGCACAAATCCCCGCGCAGAACTGCAACAGGATCAATGCGAGCATTTTAACGACTCAAATAAAACATGTACAAATCCGATACACATATTGCAGCGAATTGTCAAGAGAGAGCAGATGTGTGGCAGTACAGTGGAACTTATGTAGAAGAATGGGTGCAAAACTGTAATTTCATTACGACTTGAAAGCGATGGCCTTGGTGAGTTCTGGCTAGATGACCTGCATCTCAGTGATATTAGCTGACAGAATCCAATATTTTCTTTCATCAGCTATTCTGCAGCACCTCACTTTTAGAATATGGCAAGAGAGAAGAGCTCATGAAAGGCTTTATAAGAGGCTAAAAACAGTGTAAAGGAGGAGGGGTGCTTAAAGGCTTAGTCATTACCACCATGCTATGAATGAGCCTCCAACTCCAAACCCGTGTGAAACGACTCCCAGGCCAGCTGCTTATAATGGTAATGTATAATAATGAGTGTACGGCGTGCAGCAGGATTGAGTTTGATTGCGATGGAACCAGGGGAGCCCACATCCACTGAAGCATTCCCTCTGCTCTGGACATTCGCCATGTGTATCTACGCACCCACACACACACTCTGGGCACAGGGAGCATGGCTATTTCTGCCACCCAGTCAAGTGTCGAAAGGCTCCCCATCGACAGCACTATTCCTTTATCAAATCCCCCTGTTAATATTCGTGGAGAGTGAACATGCAATGATTACATTAAGCACCGCTGAAGCTGGGGAAAGTTCTGCTGATCCCAGAGATTCCACAAATTGGTATTGAGTTAATTATTCTGCGCTGTGTATTTAATAAGCCGCCCTGATTCAGCAGTGCCCTCCAGGGCCGCCGTCATTTCACCCATGATGAGGGCGAGCGAGGTCCGGGACCCACAGAGCTCGACGCTAGAGGAGAAAGAACAATAGGAGGTGTGGAAGAAGAAGATTGAATGGAAGGTGGCGATAAAGTCAGAACTACAGTAACAGTAGCAGTAGTAGAAGCGCTACACCTACTACAAACTTAATCACAATACTATACACTACAAGTCCACTAGCTAATAAATCATCCCGAAATAACGAACTATTCTGTTAGTAGCTTGCTCATTTAGCTAGGTCATTTAGCGGCAAATGCTGAGTTCTGTGGTTGATGTATTTGATGTATTTCAGCGAGTTTCAGCCTCAGGCTCTCTGTCAACAGACATACACAGACACTCTGACGTAAACAGCATGCCACAATTACCACAGCTCTCAGAATCTCACCCTTCACCGAGAATTTTAATTGGTTGCGACTCGTTTAGTGACTAAATCTCACTGATAAAAGTATACATTCACACGCATGTATTTAACAGTGATTACCGCAAATGAGGTGTCATTTGTGTTTGCAAACACGCATAATGCAAGTCTTTACACAGGTCAACGGTACGCTATTCCCACACTAACAAAGTACTTCGGGCTTTGTGTTTAGTAGAAAACTGATCTCTGACCCCCCTCCTCTTGGCTGTACTCCCCCTAGTTTCCCAGTCTTCCTCTGCTCTTCAGATACTGCAGCTGACTAGTCTACAGAACAAGGTCGGCTAGTCTGCAGGAATAACGTTGCATCTTAAGTGGAGCATTTTATGGGAATGGGAACTACATAAGAGATGTGTGTGACTTTACCATAGTAAAGAGGTATTATTATTATTGGGCCTGAAATGTATTCCTGACCCTGATTATGCCCTAAAAACTTGCAGTTCAAGCCTAACAATATTCCGTCAGAAACCGACAACATAAATCACATTATGTCTGATGAGAGGCCAAGTCATTTCTGTCCAAAACTGACATCTTGAAGCCACAATAGTGGCCATTGTTAAATGATAATAATAAAATTTCATAAACTTTAATACAATAGGGGTCATGAGTTTCCTGAGTCATGCTGTTTTGCCATCAGCAGTCAGAGTCCAAGAGAGAACATGATTGGCCATGCTCTCGCCGGGTGGGTAGATGGTGCTCTCTACCCTAATCGCTCTTAAGCAGTGTTGACCAGCACACGTGTGTATATATACTGTATATAAAACACACAAACACGAATACTTATATTTTCTTATGCATTATATTCTCTGTTCTAGATTTTGTTATGTAGGACAATTGTATATGACATATTGCACATAAAATATTTAAGGCAGGATAATTAATTATAAATGTCAATTTGCTTTGGCTGCATTAATATGTACTTTTTTTTTCTTAAACCTCATTTATTTCTCACGTACACATTTTTACAGGGCTTTGCAAAGCTCAGTGTTAAATTCTGTAATCGTTCTGTCAACACGAGAGTATGACTCAGAGTCTACCAGTTTTCGTTTGCCCTGTCTATATCCCACATTGACAAATGACGTGCAAACCTGACGTGAGCAGTCTGATCCCAATAGGTTTGGTCAAAGAGAAATTCTTCACAGGGTGAGAAATGTGATTAGATAAATGACTGACAGGCAATTATTATTAATAATCATTAAGTAGGACTGGTTGGCTGTATATTGAGTATTTTACCACAGCTTTGAGAGTGACTCACCCTCAGATTTCATAACAGAAACTATCTGGTTTGCAATAAATATGAAGTGAAATATACTTCACTTCAATTTCATTTTTATGAACGTGTGGCGACATCCAAACTACACTGGGCCGAGGGTCCGCAGCAAGCGTGAGCGGGAACTGAAAATGCCACTCAATACGAGTTTGACCAGCAGTGTCAATCATCATATGCGAGCCTAGACCCATTATCTGTATGCATGGATGCAGAATGTAAGGTTAATTACTCATCATCCGCTCATATCGGCTCTTAACGACTGCTCTGACCTCATTATTGGCCTAATGTTTTAGGAGTGATCATTAGCGGAGAAAATAGAAACACACAGCTGTTTATCTATCTTCTCCATAGCACCTCTTCTCAGGGAAGCGTTCGTTTTAAAGCGCGAGCTCTTAACGACCGGGCTGCCTGGCGGACCGGCGGCCCAATCCTTTAATGTCAATCCAAAGCAGGCTTAATGAGAAGAGTGGAGAAATGGAGAAAGCAGGGCTCGAGTTATGTCAATTAGAGACAAAGACAAAGAGAGGCAGAGGGAGGGAGCGGGCGAGTTAGTTCAATAAAGTGACAGAAGGAAAGAGAGGAGATGAGCAGACAAAGAGGGAGGCACTTCAAAGCCTGGAATCAACTCTTACTTATTGATCTGGGCTAAGAACATGCCCTTGAGAGCGTAGAACTCGGCGGTCATCTCCTTGGTGAAGTACTTCAGATTGGTGGACTCGATCACCTCCAGCCCCTGTCCAGACAAAGAGAAATAGTTGGGACATTTTTACAAACATTGCACTTCAGGTTCTGCTCCAACCCACTGGGTATCAAATGTCATACACAGTGTATAGTAGGGGTGGGCAATATGGCATAAATAAGCATAATCACAATACCTTTTCACGATACATGATAGAAACCAACCAAACAAACAAACAAACAAATAAATAAATATTACTACATTTAAAACATGGGTAAACACGAGGTTGGTCAGTGTTCTTTAAGTACTGATTATGTCCATCATATCTCCATGCCCAGCTCTACAATATAGATGACCTGACACAAAGAACATTGAAGCACAGCTACATAATACCAGGGGATAGAGCTGGGCAATATGAGGATATTTTATCATATTGTGATGAAATGTTATTGTGATAGCATTGTGAAGCAAATCACAGATATTGTTAGTGTTTAAATAAACACTGATCGACTGCAGGTTTAATTACAAACAGTGTAAAGTTAATAATCATCACTGTACTCAGTAAAGGAGAGTAGTTTTAGGAATCTGTTGCTATGGATGCATTTATTCTGTGATTACATGTATCATAAAAATGTCCTGATCTAGTATATTTGCCCAAATATCATATATAGTTAATTTCGCCCACCCCTACTAAGGGTGTAATGATTCAGAAAATGTAGAGTTCAATCCATTAAGCCAGTGGTGTCACACTTGAAAAGAAGGCAGATAAATAGACAAAAGTATGTAAAACAAAAGCTGTATTGTATAGAGGATCGATATAGCCTTCCATCTACAAGCTAAAATCTTAGCTCCGAGCTAACGCAATAGCCGGAGGAACACCTGCTAGCCACGATCAAACACTATTCCATACTGCTTGTAAAACACAGCAACAAACCAGCTGACCCAGCCTGGGCAATATCGAACAGGAATTATTACACATTATGAATTATTATACACTGTATGCATTAGGTATTCTGTATTCTAAAATAAAATAGAGATAAAACATATATAAACAAATAAAAAAGCATTTTTCAGTGTTATAACAGAAAGGATTTTGAATTCACCAATTCGGTCTTATGCAAAAGGTTCGTCAAATAACATGTATTTTTCATTTATGTTCAGATCCTATACAGAGAGACACCATAGAGCAGAAAGTCTAAAGTACAATTAGAGTATAGTTACTAATTAAAGTATTTTATTTGCTAATTTTATTTTTTATTTTAAATTTATTTGCTTACAAAAATAAATTAATAAAATTAACTAAAAAATAAAAAAATAAAAAAAAAACACCCCTCAAATGCAAAGGCAATGAAACATTGAGTTTTTTTCAATATGGATAAAAATAAATAAATAAAATAAAGTGTTGTTCCTATGGAAGTACTGTGCACTTGTTTAATCGTACTTGATTTATATATTTTGATACCTAACATTTTCATATTTAAAAATGGAAAATGTGCTCCCACCTTGGCTTCTTAGTGCACGACAACACCCCACTGCTTTAGCTGTACATATTTAAAGGCATATTATTTATAAAGCTGTCTCATTTGCAGGTTCATATGCATAGTGAAGCCTTTTGTAATCTCAATACTGCAAAAGGCCTAGAAAGAAGCATCCCATTCAACGATCATGCATTCACTCCATCACCCTCTCACAACTGTCCAGGGATGTTTTGTAATACTAAGTCACAAGTCTTGGTAAAAGTAGCAGCAAATCCAAACTGCCAGCAACCCTGCAAAATAACTCCGCTGGAACAAAACGAACAGGCAAGGCCAAAGCTGCTCTCTGAACCCCGCAGGTGTCTGCTGGCATCAGTGTGAACCAGGTAAGAGGCAGTGGTCGAGAGACTGAGGCCGAGTAATGATGAAGGGAAGGAGAGAGAGAAGTGGACGCGACAGCACTGAGAGCAGCTCTTATTAAATCCAATGGTACTTTAATGACCTGCGCTCAGCTGGGGCAGTCCCATTAATCAGGCTTAAGAGGATGCTCGGGCTATTCCTTATGCCGCCCGCGACTAACTGACAGCGGCGCGCGAGTCCTTCTGAAAGTAATGAGAGAGGGGTCTTATTTGGATTAAGAGCCTTGTTAAAGCCAAAGTGTGGGATTCAATAAAGGAGAGGTGTAAACAGAAGTGGAATAGGGGCTGTCGCTCTGTAATTCCGTGTCAAATGAAAACAGCCACTGTTCACGCTGATAACAGAAAGAAGGGTGGCTGTGTAGCAATAAAGCTCTGGAAAGTTCAAAACAACTGATGAACTATGAAACCAAATCAATGAGGGTCCAAACAGCAGCATCAGGGTGGTAAAATGAATCAGTGCATCACAACGGAAGCAAGGGAAGAAAGGAGAGAGAGAAAAAAAAAAAAATAATAAAAAAAATAAATAAAAAAAAAGAGTGTACAAAAGTATTATTATTAGTAGTAGTAGTAGTAGAAGAAGTAGTTTGAAGTTTTTTATTAAATAATAAAATGTAATATATATACACAAATCTGGAAAAAATACAAAAATAAATCACAAAATTTTTTTTAATTAAATTAATAATTACAAAATAATTTGGTAAGAATTAAAAAATTATACCAAAAAAAGCAGCATAAGGGGTGTAAAAAATGCATCACTGCATTATGATGGAAAGCAAAGTGCATCATTACTAATAAAATAAAATGATATATTATTTATTATTATATTATATATATATTACTATATTATATATTATTATTATAGATTATTATATAATAATAACGCAATAAAAAATAAACTAAATTACATAATATGGCTTAATTTTACCAAAATAAAAGGTGAGACTTCGTGAAGTGTAAATGACTCACTTCAAATACTTCACTACAAATGACTCAGTTCACTCACCTGCATGCATTCGTTCTTGCCCATGACTCCTGCCAGCTGCAGGTAGCATTTGACCTGCTGCCGGATCTTCTGGAAGCAGTCAACTATGGGCACGGTGGGGATGGTGTGGATGCGACTCAGGATGTCAAGGGCCACGTTGACCAGACCCTGCTTACGGCCGATCTTCCCGTACTGGATGATGGCTGAGGCGGAAGCGTGGACGCCCAGCATGGCGTTGTTGTTGTTGGGGTCGTGTTGGGTGTTGTTCTCATAAGCTGACACTATGGCTGAGAGATCAACAGAGAGATCAATCAGTTAGCAAACACCCTCACTAACGTCATAAAGTCTTAAAAACACTGTTAAGAAATGATCCTTTATCAAAGTATTGTTACTAAATATTAATAAACGTTCACGATATATACATAGATAAACACAAGCAGTGGAACCCCCAGCATACCCTGGTAGTGGTGCTGGCGCCACATGAAGATGCTGCTCCAGTGTGAGAGGTCGTCAGAGACTATGGGCAGCCGGTTCCGCCAAGTCTTCACCACAGTCTTCATGTCGTGAAGGCTGGTGTTGCGTCCCAGGTTGGCCGGCTGGAGGCCTGCGTTGATCTGAGCCGCCTCCTGCAGTTCAATGATCTGCTGAGCGGCCTGTTTGAGAAAGACGGAAAGATGTGGACCTCGCAAAACAGTCACATGCCTTAATGAAGAACTTTCGCATTTCTTGAAGGACACCTCAGACCATCACTTTTATCTCCTTCCTTTAATTTCCTTTATTATCTATTATCCTCCAATGTTGTTCGTATCCTTATTTATAAAAGCATTTTCTGAGCATTTTAATGTATAAAAGCTTCATCATCATTACACTCTTACAAAGACCAGTTTACACAAAAAAATAATAAATAGTAATAATAATAATAAATATATTATTTATTTATTTTTAAGGTTATAAAAGCCCACAGAATATAAAGGTTCCATAACAATGTAACTATATGAACCTTAGATTATATAGGAGGATGAGAAGCTGGAGAAGCTGAATTAGAGAATTTCAAATGTTTCATTCAGTTTCCAGTTTTATGAGCCGCCTCAGCTTCGAAATCTTCATGGAATCAGAAAGGTCTTACTTCTGAAGAAGTTCATTAAAGGTGTTACATTCTATGAATCATTTTGTTCTGCCTATCCAAACACCTTCCAGGCACATCACACACTCCCTCACACGGAGGAATCTCCAACCCATTACTGCAGCCGTATTACAGGCTTATGATCCTTATTGGATAAAAAATATATATATGAAGTCTGAGGTGGCTGAGCAAAATAGATGGATCAAAGTATCTTCTAACCCATTTATCATGAGGGACAGGAGTGAGACCAAGAAAAGGCCGAAAGCCTCCCAAGCAACTGCTTCCTATGGGTCTGTCTAATCACACTTTCGGACAAAACAGCCTGTACATCGTCGCTGTCGGGCAAAAACCCTGCATCTCCATTGTTGCCTGTGTTTGCAGCACTTTCACAAGAACACCAACTATCTTTTGTAATGATTCATCTTAATGAGTCTTGTTAGATGCCAGTGTTGCTTTCCTCTCCAGTGTTTGGTTAGGGAGCTAAAGAGACGAAGAAGTAAAGCCGGGTGGCTAGGGTCTAGTATACCCTTTGTTATACCCTGTTTCTAATCCTCCTCCCACTGATCAGACCCCAGCTTAAGCCATGATCATGGGGTCTGGTCTGCTTAGCAAACGTGAGTCTGGCAGCTATTGTTGTGATGCATAGTTAAGCTAGCAGGACTTTCGCTAGTGGGTTTTCTGTACGTAAACTGCGATACTGAGTCGAGACTGTTGGGTAACAGTTTAGGGGTTTTGGAACTGGCTAGTTTTACAGCTGTGTTTTGGATTTTCGTTTTTTAAGTGAAGAGACGCGTTTCGTCCCTTCTACATACCAAGCTCTGATTATTCAACCATACAAAGCCAAATAAAGTCTGACATTGTGAAGCGCCTTTAACTGGTCGAGCAAGCTTCGCACAGAACACTCCCCCTACCACTTTTTTTTTTACCAGTCTATTGAGAAAATTGGCACTGAGCTGCCAAATTCAGAAAAATAAACTGGCTGACAGCTTGTTACTGATACTGACCGCACCCCTCTATGCCAAACCAAACAGGACCACTGCCAAAAAAAAAATCATCCTCAACTGTAACTTCACAACCTTAGTGTTTTTTCCCCCCATTATCTACAATGTAACGTAAGATTTCCTTCTCACTGTTCATTTTCTGGACATTCTGGGTTGGGTGCTGCCCCCTACAGAACATGCTCACATTACAGCCAAGTATTCTGGCAGTTAACCATGTGAACATCTGTGCACAACACTGAAGTATAATTAACTGAACTACGCAAATAGTGTGCTGTTCGCTCTGGCCAATGATAATGACAACAGCAGTTACCCAAACACACCCCCATTCCCACAACACAACACACACACACACACACACACACACACACACACACACACACAACACACACAACACACACACAACACACACACACACACACACACACACAACACACACACAACACACACACACAAAACACACACACAAAACACACACACAAAGGAAGAGTCTGATTACACATTCAGAGGCGATACCTGCTTGAAATGATAAAAATGTCTCAAATCAAGTCTGCGGAGCACTTCACAGCTCCGGAAACAAAATAAATGAGGAAATACAATATTTTTCACAATTATCAGTTAATATCAGCTGATGCCACGTTATACCCTTCATTCCGACTGGCCATTCATCATGTAAATGTAATTTTCTTGCAGGTATTTAATCAAACGCTATCTGATGAGGAGAAAAGTAATTACTGCCATTTTAAACTTACTGCTGTACACTCTCTCCCTCTCGGAGATTCGTCCCTGCTGCCTCTCCTGTCACTTTTAATCGCTTATATTGGACTTGGAAAAAGCGTGCTTTCCACCCTTTTCTTTGCTACCTGTGCAGCACTTCAGAAGCAGGAGAAAAAACAGACATTTATCTGGAAATTCCCACAGTAAACTGCTGTACACACACACACACACACACACACACACACACACACACACACACACACACACACACACACACACACACACACACAATTCAGACCAGCAGTCTTCACCTATGTGAAGACAACAAAGATTTTAATGTACAAATTGTTGCTCTGGCTAGAATCCAACAAATATTCATTAATATCTATCAGCACCGCCACTGATACAGATTTTAAGGAGTCCTACAATCAATAATCAATAATCAGACAATGACCGATATTCTCTATCAAATTTTAAACTTGAAGCCTTCACAAAAATAAGCAGATAAAAGAAAACTCAAAACTGAATTTATACCATAAAACGGCCATCAATTATTTATTTATTTTTTATATCCTCCCTTTGGTACTGCCAGCTATCCCACCCGTTCATAACTAACCCTAGCACTAGCAATGCTCCCGACACCACAAGGGTAAGGACTTAACACGTCTCCTCCGATACACATGAAGCCAGCCACTACTTTTCGAAGTACTGCCAGGCAGCCGACACGCTCGGAGGACAGCGCCGGGTCCCCAGCTTTACTGGACCAGCTAAGGGACATCTGCTATGAATAATGTGCTGCTATAAATAACAAAACAACAAAAGTGCAGCTATAAAAATATTCAACTTACTAAGAAATCTTTGATGTAATGCAGAAGAAATCAAATGTAATGTGGCACAAACGACACCAATAAATAAAAAAAGATATCATTTTAAAAAGCAGTGGGCAGTGTATCGCATCATCAGAATCAGAAATACTTTACTGATCCCAGAAGGGAAAATCACACCTCTGAGCTATTGCACAGATGGATCATAGTGTCACACATTGAGTTAGAGTTTGATGGCGCTCTGTGGTGCATTTCGGTGGAATGAGTATTGCACTGAATGTGCTCCTGTGTCTTATAAAGATGACGGCAAGTGATTATCATGATGTAATTGTCAAGATCAAAAGCCCTTTCACAAATATTGAAAAAAAGTCTCACACACACACACACACACACACACACACACACACACACACACACACACACACATATATATATATTATAAAATGCTATTAAACAAATATCAGAACACTACATAGTTTCTAGCCACATTGCATCCTTAATAAAATCTAACCATGCGTAAAAATTTTGACTGGTGCACAGTTAGACAAAATGACACCCCTTAGATGCAGATCATGCAAGTACTCTCACCGATAGTACTGTCGGATACAGTGTTTAAAAACATCTAGGCAGGAAACTCTGCCGTTAATTAAGCCTCTTTCCCATTACAGCCAATTACTGCACAGATGAACGATAACACCCAGAAAACCTCTGGTCTCCTGCAGCTCGGGAGAGCAGTGAGCATGGAGGAGGTAATCTACAGCCACCCATCACCTCCACCATTGTGTGCACTGCGTGTCTGATTATGCATGTGCCACTCAGGACGCCGTATGTAGAGAGCTCATGTTGAATATTAATACCAGCCTATTCATAGCCACAATGGCCCAAGCTAAACACACAGTCATTTCAGAACAGGTTAAGAGGCCACAGCCACAGAAGGAGACAGTCAGTACGGCGGACCGGTAAAGACGTTTAGTGAATGAAGGTGTAAAAATATTAAGGAAAAAGACAATTATTCAAGAGACAAGTGCAAAGTGAGTTTCACCACCCTCCCATAATAGCATGATTGTTCACGCATTAAACATGATGACAAAGAGGTTGGTGTGGCGCAACAGATAACACCACTACTGGCCAGGAAGCTACCACAACATGTGGGAGACTGAGGTTCGATTCCTGGTCTGGGTGACTGTGCTGCGCTACACCAATAAGAGTCCTTAGGCAAGACTCCTAACAGTACATTGGCCCATCTCTGTGATACAAGTAACCTTGTAAGTTGCTCTGGATAAGAGCGTCAGCTAAATGCCATAAATGTAAATGTAATGTAAATGTACAAAGAGTCTCTTTAGAGACTTCATGGCTGTGAGCAAGGAACAGGCAGGGGGAACAGAGCCAACGTCCTTAGTCTAGAGACATAATGCTATTCTGGTAGGTCTAGTCCAATGTATGTTCATTTGAGTAACAGAAAGATCAATAGGCGTAATGAAAAGTAGACTGGGAGAGTTTGCCAGCTAGAATGAATATATTATATATATATATATATATATATATATATATATATATATATATGTGCGCCCATTTTCAGCATGGAAGCGTACCAACTTTACTATTTCTTTGCAGAAATATTCAAACAACCTTTCTAATTAGTGAATTCAGCTATTTCAAGCTGCCGCAAGCATTCTATTACACTCATGCAGCTTGTAATCTCCACAGAAAAGCATTATGCCAATGAAACAGGGAGCTTTGGGCCAGCCACACACACACACACACACACACACACACACACACACACACACACACACACACACACACACACACACACACACACAGACCTTGCCTAATGCCAAGGGTCTGAGCTGTGTTCCTCAGAGTGATGAAGAACCGCTATCCAGTGCCTTTGGGGTGAGCTGGAGTGGCATTTGTGATCCAGAACCGATCCACCACCATCAGTACCTGACCTCAACTTTGAGCAATGTTCCAACATCTAGCACCGTGATCTTCAATTCTGGACCTTGAATCCAGTTTCCAGTCCTGGGTTTGCTAATCAGTGGCAGGTGTGGTAACTAATGAGTCACAACACCAGTTCAATTAACAATCAGTGATTACAAAATCCAGGAGGGAAAAAGGATTTAGGGTCCGCAGCTGAAGAACTTCGCTGATCTAGTGTAAAGCCTTCTTAGAAGAGTAGATGCTGTTACTGCATTAAAGGCAAGGACACAATTCTATTAGTACTCTTAACATCAGAAGAAACACCAGGTTCAAGTAAGGTCTGAATTCTGGGTTAGGCATATTATTACATACAGCACTCCTATATTCTTTGTGTATAACATACATATAGTTATCCATCACTGCTGTAATAAGAACACCACAGTGTCTGCTGCCCTTTACTTTATCCCTGTAGGAACATTTTGTGACCAGTAGAGCAACAGAAATGGTCTACGATGTCTTTTAATACAATCTCACTACATCAGGGGTGACCACTCCTGTGCTAGTTGGGGGGGGGGGTCTACAACCCTGGTTTTGACACACCTGCCTTTAATATTCAAATGGTTTGACCCTCTTTAGACCCTTTCTAATTAGAGAACTTTTTGGTCGAGATAAAAGGACAGAATCTCTAAGTAGAATTCAGAGAGGGAATCTTGGAGGGTGGAGATCACAAAGCATTCTCCCATGTATTATACAAATACATTTTTCAGGTGTCATTTATATATGTTGTATTTGCCTCCTTTTCAATACACAGTATGCGTTGCAGCCTCATTACAGTATTCTTTATCTAACTGTAACAGACAACTGTGGTACCATGTATGCTACATTAATGAATAAATCAATCAGCATTGCCAAAACTGCTTATTATTATAAATGGGGAGTAAAAGCATAAGGTCATGCTAACCAACAAGTTTCAAATTATTCAGATATTGCTCTCATGACTATCTTTTTGGAGAAAGACCAAATCCCATAACCTTCGCTGGTTCACTGCAAACCCCCCTGTCCCCGCCTGTTGGGCCAGGTTTCCAGGATAGGCATATACAGAAAGAATTAGCCCAAAATTAGCACCCTCACAATGCAGGTGTTCAATAACCGTGCGTTACAGTGGTTCCTCACCTGCAACAGCGGAGTGTGGACGTGAGAGACAATGTGCGGTAATCTCCTCCACTCTCTGATGGCCAAGCTGCTGGCCATCTCAACCAGCCGCTCGATAAAGTTCAATTGCTGCTCTTCGGGGTGACAGATGGCCAGGTAGCCACGGTGCATGTTTACCTTCCACGCCATCTCCTTAGGACAGCTCAGCTCCACCTGACACAAAGCATACACACACAAATGGTTCAAGCGTTCGGCATTATAACCAATACAATATCAATTCACTGTAGAAAACCATTCTTGGAAATTCATCTAAAACACCACAGAACAAAAGTCGCCGGTGTTCAGCTACGCAATGTGTCGAGGGTGTTGGCTGTCGGTCAGAGCACTCCCATCCCGGCCAACAATTTGATGAATCTCCCTGCGACAGCACTGGCCTTATCGGCCGTGCATTAATTGAAAGCAGGGACATTCAAACTTCCCGTGAGCAAGCGCTGCTGTGGCTGTGGCGCGGTGTGCCCTGGCACGACGAAAACAAATCACTTCCTAGCAGATGTTTGAGCAATTATTCAAGCACGTATCCGTAAATATTAGATGCAAAGCGAATGGAGAAGGAGGGGGGGGGGAGGTGCGGTGGTGCCGGACAATTTAATTAGGTGTCACCTCAGGACAGAAACCTCAATGGATTCGTTCCAAGTCTCCTTGAACACGAGCCAAGAGTATTTATAATGTGTCAAGTGCTATCACGTCCTTTTTTTCCCCCGACTTTGTTTTAAAAGTGAGGTCCATAAATTAACCGCCAACAGGGAGGCTATGTTTCTGAAGTGTCGTAAACAAGCAGCCTGAAAAAGACTTCCCTGTTTACTTCTCTCCGCCCACCACTGTACTTCCAGTACTCGCATTAGCACATTCGCTATTACTTATAGAAGTAACAGAGTAACCTGCAGATCATTTTGAGAACTAATCATACGATCAGAAAAAAGGCAATAGGTAGAAATGAACTTTACTGGAACAATTACAAAGCATGTGCTTCCGAAATATTAGGATCAAGCAAGAAAACCTGTGAAAAATGAGCTTCTAAAAATACACACACATATAACAACTAGTTGGCATGATACTCATCCACCCAATAACAATAGTGATACTGAAATCCTGAGTACTGCGGATACCAATACAATTTTTTTATGAATATTTAAAAGTAGACCATGATAATCAAACTACCCCTCAGGAAGAAGCATATAGCCAATCATCATAGGATTTATTCCTCTTTCCCCACCAATATACAGCCCAGAAGTTTCAATATCGGTCCAATAATGATAATGATTTTTGCTAATATAGATAAGCCATCTTTAATACAAAAGCTACTGGACTCAAAATGCTCCAAATACTCCAAAAAAGACCACCAAGGGGGCGACAAAAGCATTACATTCATTTCTTAAATTGTTCTTTGATGGTCACACAGAAATTGGGACTTTGGTTAGGGGTGGAAAAATGGGCTTCTGGATAATTTGATGAGCCCTGCTTTAATTGGCTGGTTAACAGCAAGGCTAGGGTTAGCTTTTAGCCCAGCATGGATACCTACTCGCTTGGGGGCAATGCTGTCATGTAACAACCATTTGAGGTTTCTGAATTGGCCTGTTTTAAAGCCCTGTGTTTGGCTTTGCCAGATTTTAATGTGTGTGTTTATGTGTGGAGCTGGGATTACCTGCACCAGTGCCTCTTTCATGGCAGCCCAGTTAGATACTCGCCAGGCACACTCCAGCACCAGGTACGGATTGCTGTGACCTTTGGACTGACCGTACTCGGTCAGCGGCTCCCACTGGTTCAGCTCTTTTGAGCAGCTGAAAGAAAGAGAGGAGGGAAAAAAACAAAAATGAAAAAAATACACAGGCCACCGGTTAAACTTCTCTACATGTCATGTAGTGCATGGCCCAGGGCAAAGCCGCACTTCACAAGCTAAAATTCCAGGAATCGACTTTTGGAAGGGTTACAGGGTTTCAGCGCGGCTTTAGGAGAGGAGCCTGTCATCTTGGGCCAAGTTTTGAGGGAGTGTTCAGCTCTGCAGCAGAGGGAGCAAGAAAAAGGAGGAGGGAGAAGGAGAGAGGCCAGCTGAGGCAGGATGTCGCCTGAAGGACGGCACCGGAGCTGCTGATGCGAGTGTTGAGAGCAGGCAGAGATGGACAGATCTTTCCTAACAGCTGCAGAACATACCGTATCCAGTGATCCTCCCACAGCTGGTACTCGGGGAAGATGGCAGGAGAGGTGTTGGTCCGCTCGTGCTCTTTGCGAGCTTTCTCCATTGCCTTCTCATAACTCTCTTGTGCCTAGTAAGGAGAAATAATCATCATTACAATGGTTTATTTGAGAGATGAAATTCAAATGTATTTAAAGTATATGGACAAAAGTATTTGGACAGTTCTATTCTACTGGCAATACTTCTCTACAAGGACTGGACAAGCTGTGTGTGCATATGCTTTTATAATCTCTCACACACACTTTTTATAAATTATTTCGGCATTTGCCACACCTTTGTTTTTAAAAATCTACTTTACATCACTGACAGACAGGCGTACAGATGTCTGTGCCCTCACCTGCTCGAAGAAGCCGTGCTGCTCATACGCAATGGCTGTGCTGGTCTCTGGGAACTTGCACCGTTTCTGCCACAAACCAGCCCACATGTCTTCCTCCTGCAGGAGCGAGTACAGCTCCGCCAGAGAGTCCAGGATTTCCTGAGAGATACATTTCCAATACTCTTATTAGTTGCCCAGCATTAGCATCATATTACAAATCATTGCATACACTTGTCTGCAAAATAACTGGCTGTACATCACTGAAAATATTGATCAGCAAATGTATCAAAAACATCTACCACTGCAGATGAGTTCACTTGAAAACATCATCCCACTCAATCTACATGCAGAGTACAGCAAAACAACAGAGGATGAAAGGAAAGTCCCAGAGAGCATGCTGACCCAATCTGTAGACATGGGTTTTGACACAGGCCAGGGGTGGAGGGGTGTGGTCACGAACAAGTGTGTCAAAGTGAAAAGTACAGCTAAAATTAATTAATTAATTAAATTTCATTGGATTAGGGGTGTTTGGGTGTTTTCACACTTGTCCTGTGTGCACCCAGTATGTACACAGGTCCAATTCTGGGCTTGTTAATCACTGGTTTTCCCTTGGTAACAAACTCAAGCTCACGTGAAGTGAACCCCAGACCACCTATTTAAGGTAGACCGGAGGTCAGTTCTCTGGACTACTCCCAGGCTCAAAAATAGCTTTCACACTTGATCACTGATCTCTCATTGCAAGTGCTCCTGGGTCCGGGGAGAGGGGAATAAATAAATAAATAAATAAATAAATAAATAAAAGGTGCGCTAGTGTAAAAACGCCCTTAATGTAAAATATTGTGGGTGGACGTGTGATTGGTGGAGGTGTGAAGGAACAGTACCTTCGCCTTCCTTAAGATTCATGGATTGAGGTGCAGTAAATGATATAAGGCATGCCTGAGGTCAAGAAGCCCGTTGGTTGTGTCCCCTGGACCAGCAGGAAGTAGAGATATGCGGGGAGTGAAGGAACAGTGCTTTCTCCTCCCTTAACATTAAAGGCCGAGGTGCTCTTGAGCAAGGCTACCCAACTCCCAACTGCTCCCTGGGCACCGAGATGACAGCCCATCGCTCATCGGGTGTGTGTATGTTCACTGCCCTCAATGTGATCGCGTGTGCGTGCGTGCGTTTACTGCAACGGATGGGTTAAATGCATTGGCTAAATTATGTTGTACTGCTGTGCAATGGCTAGAAGTTGAGATCTTAATCTTGATTGTAAGGCTGAGTGATTGTGTGTCGTAAGGGGGACAAGACCACCACCTACACATCGGACAACCCAGGGGGGATGGGGGGGGGGGGGGGGGGGCAGAGGAGACAGAAGAAGAAGAGAAAAAAAAAAGAAAAAAAAAAGGACACCACCATTCGCATACCTGCTGTGGAGGTGTGATGCTCTCCTGCTCGTAGAACTCTGTGCTCTGCTTGGGCTTGATGTGCAGACTGAGGCCCTTCTCAAAGGCCTGCTGCTCCAGCATGAGCGTGGAACGCAGCCACAGGTTGTGCGTCTTGCCCAGGTACTTGAGCACGCATGGCCTTATGGGAATGGGCGGCACGCACTGCGACATGGCCTCCACGAAGCAGTTGAGCGCGCTGGGCTGGCAGTCTCTCTGAGCCTGGTGGCTTCCGCTGCACAGGAACGGTCCCATCTCCCCTGACAGAGCCTGCAACGAGGACATGGTCACATGGTCAGTTTCACTATTCATAGAGTGCGCTTTAGAAGCGGCAAAGAGGAAGAGGTTAATCAGACGAGGGAGGGAGCATGGAACTGGTTTTAAGAAGCACGACTCTCCTGGCAATACAGATCTGCAAAAGTAAGTTGAAGGAAAATGATTTCATATCAGAGGATTATATTCAAATATTGTACCTGCCCTAATTGCTTCTCACAACTTTGCCAAAAAAGGCATGAAATAAAAGTGTGTACAGCTCAACCCAACCACCCCGTCACAGAAAACACAAAGAAAACCTTTTTTATTAAATGCTTTACACCATTACTGCGAAGAAAATGATACGTCAAATTGACAGGCATGCGTGCTAGGTCAGAAATCTGACCACATGAACCCCTGCAGCTTTAGGATGAAATTTACCACACTATAACATACCTCCCAGTCATGCATTACTGTAAATACAGCTCCTATGACTGAATAAGAAACATAATACTAATATATTAATAATAATAATAATAATAATAATAATAAGGATATTTACGCCTGAAGTGGGAAAATTTGTTTTTTGTAGGATGAACACTTTGTTCATGTTGTGGATTAAGAAAATAAATAAATGTAATCATGCATATAAATCTAAGAAGAGTAAAAATCATTTATTATCTGAGGATCATATTCAGATTTTGTAACATGTGCCCTAATTCCATCATCTTCCTTCTCACCATTCCCCCCCCCAAAAAAAAAACAAAGCCATTATCTACTCTGCAGATCTATTTTGGAGACGCGGTTTAAAATTCATAGCTTTCATTATCACAAATCAAAGCTATTTAATTAGAAACATAATGCTTAAGACATCTGGCCCATTAAACTCCTTGATATTTGCATAAATGCATGAATTTCTCCCTCATTACCATAGCCCGCATGCGAAAGCCCTATGGAAAAGGGCAAAGAGTCAAAACGTCCGACTCCCTGTAGCCTGCTGGTCCGAGTGGTGTGAAGGCCGACACACGCGACCTCTGACACCATTAAGGACACCAAGCACAGGACAGGTAGTGATGTGATATGCATTACGATCACTAAAGCACTTGAACAGTTCCCCAGGTCACATTTAAGTGTTTCGGCTGGGTTCAGAAGCAGGATGAGATCTAAAGTTTCACAAGCCAGACTTCTGACTACGGCCAAAGAGTCAGAAGGGTTTTGTCGCTCAATGTGACCAAGGACCACTTTATTTGACAGAAAGGGTCAATTTAACTGTCATGCAAACCACCAACCACAGACCACAGTCTCTGTGGGACACGCAGGGGCAGGAAATTGTCAAAGTTTATAAACTTCACAAGCTTTTTTTCAGTCAAGTGCCCACACCTTGTTACATCTTGCTTTGAAAGGCACACTGTCTCCACAGACAGCAGTGAGGGAGGGGGGGGTGAACTTTAGGCTCACGCTATCTGACTAACCGGAGAAAGAGCTTTGTGAAATGACTGAGGTTGGTAATTGCTCCCGTTTTCGGTGTCTGTGTGCCAGCCCTTCAGGTGATTTTTCACTTTGCCATACAACTAAATGCCTGCTCGGGTCCCTCAAGCCCAGGAAAACCAGCTGATTTCCACCCGATGTGATGGACTATTCGCCAACACCAGGGATTAATATATGCAGGACATTTTATAGAAGGTAAAAAGCACCAGAATCTTTACTGGCACAGTAAAGATTCTGGATTTGGATGCGTGGATATGGTGGATTCGGACAGGACTATGACCACAGACACCCCAAAAATAGTTATACTACCCACCTACCCATGCAAACCCGCATGTAAACTCCCCATTAGTTGGAACTCTTCTGAAGAATCATGGTATAGTGAGGTATTCCTGCCAAGACAGGGAACCATGTTGGATTGCCTACTAAACCAGGGGTCATCAAATACAGTCCTGATGTGCCACTGTTCAGCACACATTGGAGACTTCCCTTCCTAAACACACCTACCTAGCCTGTACGACCAGAACTGATGATCCCTGCACTACAGTACACTACCAACTATAATACAGCCAATGTGAATGGTAGTACACACACACACACACACACACACACACACACACACATACACACACATACACACACATACACACACATACACACACATACACACACATACACACACGAATGTATGAGGGCTGAGCATCTACTGCTGAGACCAAGTACTCTGAGGCTTTTAGGGCAAGGCTGCAGCTGTACAGCTTAAGACACAGTGGGTGGCGATTGGACTCACATGCTGCTGACGATCAGACAGGATCTTCCAGAGGCGAGGGAAGAGCTGCACCCACGTCTTCTCGGCCAGCGGAGTGGAGATGTGACACAGCTGCACCAGAGCATTCAGCAGAGCTCCCGTCTGAGAAACACACAGATTACATTCATCTTCATTACACTCATTCATCAGTTCCCCGCGCTCTCCACGGAACAGAACGAAAATATTACATTTGGGTAATGGGATAACTTGAACAAAAAGCACAGCCATGAGAGCTTTCAGCCATTCACCACTAAGAGCTAGAGCTGAAACATACTGGGGGGAAAACGAGAGACACACTGCCATCGTTTATTTTGCTGCAATATAAATCAATCTAAATCAGATTATCAGATTTTGACTCAGATAAACTATAACTAATTCCCAAAGGACAGTTTATTCATTTAGCAACGGACAGAGTCTCTGAAAAGTACAATACAGACCAAAAAATAAAAAAACAGACATCCACAGTTGGTACTTTTGGGTCTAAACAGAACATGTACTTCGGCTAAAAGACTAAATGACAACCAGGGGCCGACCAGATGAAGTGCCGCTGCAGTTATCCAGGTGCAGAAGCAAGGGGACTGTGTCAAAGAGCGTGGAACCTAGAGGAGCAGCTAAAGCGTTAGCCTTAAGGCTTTTTTTAAGCTACTAACTACAGGCCAACCAGAAAAAGAAGAGGGGTCACCCGGAGCAAGTGCCCAGAGACGAGAGGTGGGCTGACCAGGTGCTAGGCTAAAAGCTAACTCTACTGTCTACATTCCATTCAACTAACTCTACATCATGCTGAACGGACACGGAGGGAATGGCGACACTATCCGTTAAGACTGTCTAATAATTACAAAATTACAGTCACTACTGCGTAAACTATCCAATAAAAGCACCGATTTTGTTTCCATGGGTAAAACTTCCTCCATAAAAGGAAAATCAGTGTGCTAAGTTTTACTAAGTATTCTAAGCAAAATAACAGAGTGGTACACACACTTGTAACGCGACATCTGAGCGTTCTTTACCCCAACCAAGGTCCCATTCTTACTATTTACACACCTAATAACTTAACTACTGAACAAGTCCACCTCCTTTACATTATGGCATGTTGAACCGCTCCACTAAGAACCCTGAGTATTCAAGGAGTAACACGCTGCAAAGTGGGGAAGAAGGGTGCAGATGTTCTGATCTAAATCTGAAGGGCTATTATGGGGCTCTGAGTGCTAGCATAAGCGAGAGCTAAAGGTGTACCACGTCTCAGACAGCCGCTCCTCCGGGCATTCCTGCCAGGTCAGGCCTCTGAACTCCTCCACTTCATCATTTATCTAAGGCCTGCTTGAGTGGGGGCATGTAAAACAGAGCCGTGGCCCGGATTAAACAGGAATCGATGGCGGCGTGACCTCCGAGTGAGAGGGAGAGGGTCCGCTGCTGCTCTGATCAAACGCTCATTAACACAGACACTTACGGGGGTGCGGGTGAGCAAAGGAGAGCGAGAGAGAGCCAAGTCCGAACAAATGGCACTCATTACATCCAAACGCCTTCAAATCTATACAACAGCAGTTAGCCGACAGCGGACAAAACGGCTCACTCTTACACGGCTGCTAGCGCTGGTTTTTATCATTAACCAGGTTTTTTTAATCATTTTGGACAATTACTGTCGGTCCGCTGGTCGTGAAATTTGTGCATGCAATCTAAAGGAAACTTGGTGATGTAGAAAAATAAGCCTTGTCTCATACATGAGTGGCTTCTATGTGCCGCTATGTTCTCTGCACAGGCCAGTTCGAGTCACGCGTCCTCGAATAGCATATGTTGAGGTGGCCTCTCACCTTGACCTCTCTGAGGGAGTCCAGGAACTTGTCATGGCGGTTGGTGAGCATGTGCAGCTGGTTGCCAGCGTCTCTCTCTGCCTGCTCTTTGGTCTTGGGCAGGCTGGTCTGGTCCCCAGGGGCCAGCTCAATGTCTATCTCCACATCCTACACAGCAAAGAGAGAGGACAGAGGGTGGCATCGTTCAGTTCATATGCAGAAATGAGTCTTTTAATGAGCCGTTTTAAATTCTGACACTATATTTAGGATTTTTCGGGCTTAGTTTGTTACAAGACTGGATTTGTTTCCCCTCCGATTCATAAAATTGAAAATGACCATTTTTTGAGCGTGCAATCAAAAGTGGTTCTTCAGTGGCATCAAAGAATCATGTTTTTAAAGAGATGCATTATTGTGATAAAGTTTTTTTGAGTTTTAAAAAGATTCTTCAAATTCACACACATTCATTAAATTCTTCTACAGAATCGCTTAAAGAATTACTTGAAACCCTTAAACTATATATTTAAGAGTGAATTGATGCAGACATCAATATTTTAGGGCTATAGTCTAGCGTTAATCAGGTCTTTCAGAATTCAACAAATCATTGTGAAACAACAGTCATATCGTCACACTGGCTGATGTGTCTTTTACTGATATGATTAATATTTTTCTGCTTATTTTTCTTTACATAGCAAAATCTGTGTATTAGCAAGAACATGGCAATATGAAACATTTAAGTATTCAATAGATACATATATTGCGATACTGTAAGAAACAATATATATTGCTTTTTTTCCAATTTTAGGAAACTGTTATAATATGGAAACACCATCATGTGTCTAAAATCTGAGTAAAAGAAAGAAAAGCTTACTTTTAATTCAATCAGAACAGTGGAATCTAAATGCAGACAGTACAACACTGCTGTCTAGCGATTGTGGTTTAAACACAACAGAGAATAAACCACTGTCTGACACCAATATATGTAATATGTGAACTATTTATTAGTACAAGATCAATACTGTTTTTTTGAGAATCAATACAGTATTGCAAAACATAAAAAACACAATAACAATCAATAGTAGTACTTCTTACACCCTGAATGATAAGTCTGGGAACCTCAGACTGCTCTTGTTAAAAAATAAGAGCTTAAAGGAATATGAACTGACTATAGGAACGATCACATATTTTCACAACAATTCCATATTATTATAATCACACTCTCACATTCAGCAGCCCTACCAGCAGCCTCGGATGAAGCTGCTGCTCAAATGACAGGTGGTGATCACCACATCAAAGTGCTGCAGGGGAGGAAAAGGCAGGGGCAGAACTGACCTCTTCCTTAGTCTCGCTGTTTTCTCTCTCTCGTGGCTCCTGTTTGATGTGGGTCGCCATGGCGAAGGCAGCACGGTCATGGCTATCGGCCAGGCTGATGACGTTGGTGATGGAGGGCAGCATGGAGCCCTGGCAGCTTGTGCCAATGATTGTGCCCTTCTCGCACACGGCCAGTAGCAGCTGAGGAGGACACGGAGAACACTCGGGTCACTGGTGCACAAACCCAGCCGCCACCATAACTTACACATCTGTCTGCAGCAGTCTATGCCTGCTCCACGGGAGGGGGCGTGTGGGGGGGCGCGCGTGGCTGACCAATCTCCATTTTGGCGAGTCTTGAGTCTCCATGCTTACTGGCATCAGTACAGTACAGTACAGGACTCCTGATCTGCTGCTGCATATTTCTAAGCTGACACAGGCCTTGAGGGGTGTGGGGTTCCTGCACCAGACTGGCAGTTCTGCTCCAACAGGCCAGGATGAATCAGCACGTGCCAGCGCCGCGTCTAGGGCGCCATTAATAATTCACCAGCCAGCAGCCGCATTGATTGTGGGCGAGATGGATATACTTTTTTCTTTTATAATGTAAGCTGCAGCCCTCACCTAACTATAACCCTCATCAAAAGACACATCCAGCAATGCGAGATTACTCTGCACTGTACAAAAATAAACCCTGACTAAAAACAAAGACCCACAGGGCTTCACATAACGAGATTTTCATTACAGAAAAAAAACTTCAGAGCACTATGGATAAAAGCAGTGTTTCCAGGAAAGAGGCAAAAAAAGGTTTGCTAGTGTAACAGCTAGCTAAACTAGTTGAAGCAAGCTTTACTTGTATCTTAAAACGTCAGCTAGATTTGAATCCAATTTATCCAAGTTATCCACTGCACTAATTTTTAATACAATCAGAACAGTGGGATCTGAAGACAGTCAGTACAACACTGCTGTCTAGCGGTCAGGGTTCAAACGCAACACAGAATAAACCACTGTCTGACGACAATCTTTATACATAAACTATTAATTAAAGATCAGCACTGTGTTTTTGAGACTCGATACAGTACTCCAAAACATAAAAACACAATACTTCAACATAATCAGTAGCAGCACTTCTTACACCCCTAATGATAACAGCCTAGGAACCTCAGAAACAGGTTAAAAAATAAAAAAAAAAGCTAAAAGACTACAGGAACAAATCAAATATTAAACAATTTCATATTATTATAATCAACTCTCACATTCAGGTGATTCCTCATCTTTTTTTAACCCTACCACCAGCAGCAGCAGCATACTCGCTAAACTAACTAACCCCTAACAGCGGCCTACCCCAATATCGGCCACCATTACCGCTTTCCCTCTCTGCTTGAATCACTTGGATGAAATTCCAAAAACGTCTCCACCTTAAGGAGGCTTTTCAACTTTATTCTTGAAAAAAACAAACAAAAAAAAATAATAATCACATCTGAAAACAACATTTAAACATCGCTAACAACGTTGTAATCTTGCGCGTCTAGAGTGGAAATGCACAACATGTGGAAGTGGCCGACATTGGGGACGGCCATTGTTAGAAGACTTACTGGTAGCCATTTCTCCTTTTTCCTTTGAAAGAAAATATTGCATTCGCTGCACATAGCACATTAGGTCTGTCCATCTGAAAGGTGTTTTTTATATGAAACCTATTGCTTCTGTGAACTGTGGTAGAAAGGCACTACAGTAACATCTGCCATCCGCCTGTTTTTAAAACTTGCAGCACAGCATTTGCAGACGGTGTGAACCAGGCCTAACGACAACAGCTTTTACTGTAAAAGTGTCCACAGAGGGGTCAAACTCGACAAGTGAGGAAGCTAAAAGCTGGGGAAGTGAGTGCATCTTGCACATTTTCAGCTGGCTAACCAGATACTGCGCAGAGAGGACACAACAAGAGGACACAACAACACCATCTGCAAAGACTGAATTAATACAAAAAATATATAAAAAAATAAATTACAATATTCTTGTTAATGTTTAAAACAAGGCTATGCTTTATGCCTTGTGGCATAGTGCTGTAAACCAGCCAGTTAAAGCAGAGTTGATCTGGAAAAATAGTTTGTATTAGTTTGAGGCAAAATAACAGGGTTGTAAAGACTAGGCTTTTAAAAGCACGTCTGAATTTTTCACCCCAACCAAGATACTTAAATTTACTATTTATACAGTAAAGAACAATTTAAATACTGAATACTATTAACTAGTTAGCCTTCAGTAGATGATTAAACTAGTAGTATTGTAAGCACCTAGCATCTACAAATGGATAAAGTCCTTCTTGAAAGGCATTCTTAGACCCTCTTCTAAAAGAACACATCTCACCATTAACTAAACAAAAGGGGAAAAATGTATTTATAGACAGATAGAAATATACAGACGGGAAGTGTAGAGAAACCACAGCCATACCTCAATGCACTGTTTGATCCAGAAGTGGCTGCCCATGGCCTCCCAGTTCTGCGAGCAGCAGATGTACAGGAGGCGCTCGTAGACCCTGCGCTTCATGGAAGCATCAAACACCTCAAAGAACTTCGCCCTGATGAGCGGCTGAGCGCAGCGCAACCCCGACAGGAAGGCCGGCTCCAGCTTTGACGTGATGTCACTTCCTGAGAGACTCTCGTCCCTGAAGAACGAGAACAGTGAAGGGTTCACAGGGTTAACAGGGCTAACGTCTCTCGTTTAAGGACCGCTTTGGGACGCAACATATGGCAGAAAACACAGATACGCAGTTTGGTTCGGGACTGTTCGGGTGGTGTGAAGGACCCCTTCATGCCACCTGCCTCTTAAACACTATGGTTCGCTCCTGCCCTTCAGCCATCCCGAACCATGCTTGCCACCCGCAAACCAACTGTGGCCTTGACGCCATGGCAATAGATGGAGGGTCCAGCGGCCACGCCGGCCCCGTGATTAATCGGCGTAATTACCTGTAGACGTAATTAACGAGGTCCAGGAACTGGGCGTTCAATTCAAGGTCGTCGGGAAAGCGCTTCTCAATGTAGGTCATCATTTTCACCAGCAGAATAGACTTCTCTCTCAGATTAGGCATCTGGGTCGAGAGGGAGAGGGAGAGAGAGAGTGGGAGCAGAGGGAAAGGGAAGGCGAGAGAGGGGGACAGAAGCAGGGTGAACAGATTGATACACTCCATTTATCTTGAATCTATCAGGAGGGCTGTATGCGGCACCTTTGCCTGCCTCTTTTCTCTCCCTGTCTGCTCCGCCGCCTCAGGCTAACCGAGAGGCCACCTGGGTTCAGCCGCCCAGCCGGAGCAGCCTGCCCAGTGAGCACAGCTACCACAGCATGACAGCGGCACAAATAAAACACACACAAACCACACACAGATTTCCCCTTCTCATAATCGTAGAGCATCAGCCATCAGCCACACGTTTGGGATCTGACGCGTTGTAGACCTTCAACAACATGATAGTAGCTGCTGTCGTCTGGGCTGAACGGACGAGCTGCATTCGGGGTAAGTGGGAAAACTGTTTAAAATACAGAGCTACAGCGTCGGCTGGTTTCTACACAGAACCAGTACTTTAAAGAAGGTTCATGGAAAAAACTGGTTCATTTTGTTCCTCTTTTATTATTATTATTATTAATTTTTGAACTTTATTTACAGGTTCTATAGAGGCCTAGTATAATGCAGTTGCACACCAAACTAGAACTGCACTGTAGGTGAATCAGTCCAGCATACGGTCATAAAATTGCCTATAATAATAATAATAATCATCATCAAAATAACGTCAAATGTGTTAAAAGGGATGGCAAATTATTCTTTTACTCACATCAGGATTACTGAATGATGCACTAGTGGTGTATGCATTTAGCTAATCGTGACTGTACGGAAAGTACAGTTTGGATTATATGGAAAAAGCGCAGTAGCCAGTGTGTGGATGTGTGAAATGCAAAAATAAATTTTACAAGCGCAAGTTTGGAAAACCTGGATACCTAAAGCTGCAAGTTGCTAACAAGTTTGCGGACTGACATGCTGATGGGATAGACATGAGCAAGAAGACCCGCCAGCTAATTTCAGCTTTGAATGTTTATAAATGTATGTATAGCTCAACTGTAATCGCGCCTCCTAATGGGGAATATTATTATTATTATTATTATTATTATTATGTAAATGTATTTGATACTTTTGAAACTCGCTTTTCAGAGATGCTATAAGACGCATTTCAGTTTTGTAGCCACTCGCTGTTTAATCTGCTTTACCAACTCCTTCAGGAGGCCCTGCTTTCAGCACCAACAAACCATCCCCCGGCACATCTTGTTCTAACTCCGGGTAAACTACACACTCTAACCCCTAAAAGCACGGTCACTCTGTCTTCTACTCCTAAAACCTCCTAAAAGGTATACCTGGTTGGCAGCCATGGGGGAGTTGTTCTTGACCCACTCCTCCACAATCTTCACCACGGCTCGCAGAATCTTCGCGTCGGGCGATTTCTCGATCAGCGAGGTGAGGATGACCTGGATGAAGTTCTTCCTCATCTCCATGTTCATGACGGACAGTCTGGTCTTCACAAGGTCCAGGCTGAGCATGACCAGCTCACTCGTCACTGAGGGACAAGAGAGACATTCAAATAGCGTAAATGTGTGAAATGACTGGTGATTTACCTGCACTGACTTTGCCACAGTACAATTAACTGTCCATTAACTGTAAAAAAAAATAATAAAAAAATAAAATAAAAATACACTGCTGGATTTACCTCTCTATATCCCTCTACTTGAATCACTCTTGCATATTCAGTGTATTCCTAACATCCAGTCAGGCTGAAGTTTGACCTTTCACAAGGCACTGGATCTTTTCCTAACTAATTATAAAAATGTGAAAATAAATGTACTAAGAAAAAAGCGTAGATGATAATGTCAATTTCAACACATCAGCAGCAGAAATGATTGAGCATGAACGAATGTTGCTGTGATCCAAATTCAGTTCTGCAGTAGCAGCCAAGAAGTTACAGAGCCTTCCACCCAACAGCCTGCATTTTCCCTTCAGTTTCCAGTCACCCATGACCCCTCAAATAACATTCTGTTGATTTTCTAAGTCAACTGAACAAGCTCTCCACAGATAACACACTCCTGCACTGCTAATCGAGTGCTGGCCCTTCTTCTGGACAAGCTTGTCCACTTTACCCTGCTCCAGAGAGCAGAGCTCAAGTAGAGAAGGCTTACTTTTCCCATTTCAAAATGTACCCCAATATTAATGAAGACTAAAAATGTTACAATCGGTTATAAAATAAAATAATCTGTTAAAAAACTAGATTATATTATCTGTTATATATGTATATATATCTGTGGTAAAGAACACTGTCCGGACAAAAGTATTGGGACACCTGCTCATTCATTGTTTTGTTAGAAACTGACGTTATTAAATCAAGGGTATTAAAAGAAAGAGCTTATACTGTTTTTGTTGGAGTAACTGTCAGCTTTCCACCACATTCTGAAACATCGTCATGAGGATTTGATTGCATTCAGCAACACAAGAATTAGTGAGGTCAGGATGCTGGCTGATCACCACCCCAACTCATCCCAAAATACCGGATAGAGCACAAACATCATCATCTTCACTGCAGAGAACATAGTTCCACAGCTCAATGCTGAGGGGCTTTATACCCACTCTAGCCCATGCCTGGCATTAAGCAAACAGGTTCATGTTTATCTGCTCCAGTGAGTCCTATTCTTTTGGCAATAGCTGTCAAAAGCTGTGCCAATAGCTGTGTGAGCGCATTTGCATATCTGTGTCAGCAATAGGTGCAACTTAAAGTAGTGGAATGTATTGATTAGAAGGGGTGTCCACAAACATTTGTACATATAGTGTTACACGATGTTCTGTGTAAATAGCCAACTGATTAGAACTATGGACAGAAGATGGTCAAATGAGGGTGAAGCAAAAACCGACAGCAATATCAGAGAACGGTATCGGCCGAAAGTAAGTGCGGATTCATTACACTCGTCCCTAAATTCCTTTCAATTTAACTGCTGACAAATTAACACAATGATGCTTGACAAGGAAGAAATCCAAATTACAAAAATAAAAATCGCTAAACAGAAAAAAGAAAGACTTCTTTACATGAACCATCAAATAAGAAAAAGCATTACATCTCAACATGGAAGCTAAAGCGGATAGAATTTCAGCATGGCGACTGGCAGCTGAGGAAAGGCATGGATGTGAATTTGTTCAGGCACCTGAATGCATTTTCTGCCTGATTTGCGAGTGGTTAAAGCGAGAGTGCTGATCAGTGTAGCAGTAGGTGGGGGGGCTGATTTCTGAAGCTGTGCACAGCCCCATGCTGTGAGCAGGGCTTTGGCCACTGTGACATTGCAGCGTGACGTCAACTGATGGCACGGACCGGTGGCCGTGTGTGCGAGCCCGAGCCCGAACGCATTCCAGAGAGAGGAAGAGTACCAGCGAGCCAGCATGTGTCCATAAGTATGAAATAGCCTAATCCGTTTGAAAACGACATGATAGCATCTGGGAAAGGGTCTGAGCTGAGGGGTCAGTTTGGAGTTTCTAAGCTATTGGACACGGTGCGAGTGTTCTGACTGAGCCGCTTCTCACTTCTGAGGGATTTGGTGGGCCCACATGACATCCGATAAACCGGTCCTTCTGCAACACCCAGTGGTCAGATGCAGACACCACATGCTAGCTGTGCTCTCAGTACTTGTCCTCCTGGTCTTGCTCCAAGGTGAAGACTTGTTCTGTGTTTTAGGAAACTGCCCACTTTGCACTATTCCCTACATCAAGAAAACTACATAGAACACAACTATAGGGGTCAGATACGGCCCTCTAATCAGAGTCCACTACACTGGACAATCAAAAACATTACATAAAGCTTGCATTTGATAGTCTGTCTCCCATCATCTACATTAGACAAGCAGGAACACAGAAAAAGAGCTCTTGTGGAGTCCCACAAGGCTCAATTTTAGTGTCAGGGTCTCCTAATGAGTCTCCTAATGAGTAAACCCTGCATTTAGAAAACCAAGAGCACGATTCTAGTGAACATAACTAGTCCACGTCAATCAGCCTTAACATTAGCACCAGGCAGAGCGAAAAACAGTGAAACAGAACTCACAAGACTTTAAGGAATGTCTTGGTATCAGATACCACAGGACACCTTCAGAGGTATTGTGAAGTCCATGCCTTGAACAGTCAGATAAGATGTGGCAGGACAAGGGGAACCACCTCGAAATTAGGCAGCCAGTGCTAATGTTATGGCTGACCGATGTCCACTATAGGGTATGGACTGAAAGAGTGCATTGTATTACATTGTCAGACACTATTATAAACCAGAAGTCTCCAAAAAATAATGTATTAGTGCCCTACACAGAGAAGTTGACCATTTCAGACATGGCCTTGTACTTTTCATCTTTCCTTCTTAAAATCTTGCAAGTAATCTTCTCTAACTTATTGCCAAACCAATACCTCCGCTGCTTTGGCGTCTTGGGTCAGTCCTAAATTTAGCAGTACTGAAGATCCAAATGGGAGAAGGGGCTGACTGACAACCTCCATGACTCTGGCTGGAAGTCAAAGACAACACAATTTGCCACACCCTCTATACATGGGTAGGATGGTCCATCCTTTCCTACCACTTAGCGTGATGTTAGCCAGTTCGGGGATCTGATTGCTGACACGAAATTGGCAGTTAGTGTTCGTTTTCAAGTGTGTTAAGCTGTGCAAACTCCCTGCATTAGGAAATTGGGGCGCAGCAAATTAATTGTGCAGCAAATTAATTGTCCTTTTTTATGGTTCCATCTTGGTCTAACCTATAGGACACAAACTGCAAACGTCTAGTATGACTTGGGTGGTCTTTGTTTAGACACTGGTAAAAGACACACCATGATAAGAGACATTTTGGCACTGGGCCAAAGAAGAGCCATTTTACTAGAAGTACATCTACAAACAGAAGGAAAGCAGGAACTCATGAGACACAGCACAGGTAAGAGAGTGGCTCTGTATGTGTGTGAGAGAGCGAGAGAAGAGCAGGCCTGATCACCTGCAGGTGGCTTGGGTGACAGAAGGAGGCCGGCACTCATAAAACACATTACTGGCGCTGGCATGCTACATCATATCAACTTAAAGCGGCCGCTCTGAGACAGCGGCTAATTAGAATTAATTCTGCGTCCCGTAGATGACATGGAGCTCTTTAACCGCTGCAGAGAGTGATGAACAGAACCGATTCCACCTGTGGTTGGGTTTGAGTGCCCTGGGCCGACTGTGTGCCGCTTACCTGCGCTGGTCTCCGGGGCGCTGGGGTTGGTCTGCGGGCTCAGGTGTTCCCGCACCATCTTCTGCAGTGAACGCATGAAGACGGAGATGAGGCGGTCGATGTAGCTGGAGTTGTAGCTGCAGGCCGACTTCAGAATCATGAGCGTTCCTGGAATTGGAGAGGGAGAGAGAGAGAGAGAGAGAGAGAGTGGATAAGAGAGAGGGGGTAACATGATGCCCCATAGGGGGGTGAGAGGGAGATACTTCCCCTATTGCTGCGCTCTTGCCAGGGTCAGCCAGTGGCCCGGGGGCTGCTAACGACTTTGGAGGCAGCTTCTTTGTCACTCTAGTTGTATTACAAGGTCGTTCTGAAGAAATCTGACTGAGTTAGCAGCTGAAAGGGAGGGGTGAGTAATGCTTTTCTTTGCCCGGGCCCCTGGGGAGCGGAGACAAATGTAAAAAGTCACCCTCCGCGAGACACATACATCATATCAGCGGAGCACGTGTAACCGTATGCCTCCAGCAGGGCGGAATAGGGAGGTATTTATTGACCATCATGGCCATTTTCGGGCTCATATCAAATACCACTAACTTTAGATTGTAATCCAATAGTGTTTTATCACCTTTTGTTCATTTGTAGGTCTTAAGAAACTGCCTGCTGTGTGTAAACTGAGCAATCGTCTCAAAAATTCATTCATCGACAAGAAAAGGCAGTTCAGAGACAGAGAGAGAAAAAAAAAATCCAAGTCCTCTTCTTTTGGATCTTTACAAACCTATAAAATCACACCTGGCTTTTAAAATAGTATAAAAGGGAATGCCACAGTTTCGTTAGATTCATATATTTTTCCACCATGTATGGATTAAAAAAAAAAATGTTTCAGGCCAAAATATTAATAAAACAGTGTCTCAGGCATCACATTCGCAACTATTTTATGTAATACCTTTCTGACAGGTACTCTTCAGAGTAGGGGTGGGCAAATATACATTTTTTTTCCAATATACAGTTAAAAATATTGAATATTCTGTTGAATCTGTACAGTGTATTCAGAGCTAAATCAGAGGAAAAACAGAATCAAACTAAATGTAAAACAGCTAGAAGTGAATTGTCCTAAAAGTAGACACTAACAATACTTTGAGAACAATCTGCACTTTTAATTAGACATTAATTTTAGTCATTCGACTATTTAAACCGATTATTTTAGAGGCCTACCTTCCTCTTAGAGGCTAAGACAAAATGAGCTTATTGTAAGGTTAAGACAATATACTGTATAAGAACATATGTTTTTGGAGAACACCAACTGTTGTGGTGAAAATGTAAAAAAAAAAAACAAACAAAAAATAAATTCTTAAGCATAAGCTTAAGAAAACACATTTACGAAGAATTAAGAATTCTGGCTTCCGTTATCACCACTGTGAACAAATCTGTAGCTTTCTTGAGAATACAGCATTTCACCCCTCCTTGCATGACTATTATTACAACAAGCATCTGTTGTATAGAACAGCTGAAAAATCACTGCCATTCCCATTTAAATGTTCCTTACATGACTGAAAACGGTACAGGGTGCTTTGTTAGGGAGTCTTCTCTTACCGAACAGCTGAGCTGGGTTGGCGCTGGTGGCCTTCTCGTAGTTGGTGAGACCCTCATAAATGACCTTTCCAACAGCAGCGTACAGACACTCCAACTCCTCATATTGAGAGGCCACTGAAGAGGTGCCTGAGAAAGAGAGAGTGTTGAGTGTCGTAATAAATCAACCTCTTGATTGAGCAAAAACAGATGATAAAGCTGATGTTAAGAGAGGTCTGTTAACATTGCAACTGGCTCAACAAAAGATCCGAGAGACGCTACATAAGCACCAGGATGTTGACCGGTAGTAGCCGGTAGTTCCGGGCCTACTCACTAGGTTCAGTGGGGAAGATGCTCATGAGTCTGGAGAGCAAAGAGTGGACAGCTCGCAGGACTTTGGTGTTGCCGCAGGTCATGCAGGCGGCGATGCCACGTTGGAGGGGCTTGAAGTGGGCCAGGATGGCAGGGGACTGTAGCACAGTGAGCAGGAAGCTCAGGATCTCCAGTCCGGTGCAGATGTTGGAGAAGTTGGCCTGGTTGGGTTGCTCCTATACAAGAGACAAACGAGGATGTCCTTTTTAATGAGATTAACAGAACCAGAACCATAACGCCTGAAATCACGAATACTGATTTGTGCTATTAATACAATTCAATACACAGCGTTGCACAGTAGAACGGTGCGCCACACTACATTTAAACTTTCATGCAGGTTCCTGATTTGCCCATTTTACCAGCAGAAAAGCTTTCTGAGTGACCTTTACAGTTTACCCAATCATACACACATACACATTTCCCCATTGTAACCAGCACAGATTCCAAACTCTAATCTAACCGAACCAGAAGCGCAGCCGATTCCGGTAAAGAAGGCCGGCACGGAGCAGAGGCGTCCGGTCCTGGGATCGGATCTGGTCCTGGGAGCCACTGGGGGGAGGGGAAATATATATATTTTTTTTATCACTGCCATTGCCATTTTAAATGTTCCTGACATGTCTGATCAAGGCAAGAGTGCTGTGTTAGTGAGTCGTCCCCTACCGAACAGCTAAGCGGCCGTGGTGCTGCTGTCCTTCTTGTAGCTGGTGAGACAGTCCAGGAGCATTAAAACACCCCAAAGCCAGCATAATCACACAATAAAAGATGATGGGACTTGCACTTCATTATTGTGGATAAGAGCATTGGGCAGAGGGCCCTGTTTGTCAGAGCCCTGTTTGTCAGAGCAGGCCCTGTTTGTCAGAGCCAGGCTATGGCTATGGGTCAAAGAACAGAACGCCCACCTTTAGCGAACTGGAGCAAGTATAAAAGCCACAGCCGATGTCCGGCAGTAAAGAAACATTCCAGAGATATAAAATCATGCTAAAAATGTGGTTTCGGAGCAGTATATTAATAGGTTCACACACACCACTGTGCACTCTGGATATAAGTACACAAAACGTACCAATAAAAAAAAAAAAAAAAATCCAGGTCACCCACAAACTATAGGGTAGGCTAAAATAACCAATGTTTGCAGAAACCAAATTCTTTCCCGAAGTTCAACTGTGCCCTTGGATGGACATCCGCGAACCGTTAAATGCAAAGTGAGAAAAACGAGCTGTTTTCGAGTTTTCGCGGCAGCCGAAGGCCAAACTCCAGGAATCTACAATTACACGATGCCCTGGACGGACTTATTGCACGCTAGGGAATCAGAACCCATCCATGCATTTCAATCACGGGCCTAGGCGAGCCTGCAGCAGCTGCGGCGCAGCACATGTCTCCAGCCCTGAGAAGAATCAATAGTCTGGCGTGTCGGCAAGACAGGAAAACCAGCTCTGATAACAGAGGGGGTAGAGAGAGTGAAAGAGAGAGAGTGTGAGCGCGTGTAGGGAAACAAAAAGATTGCGAGAGCAAAAAGGGAAAGTATGGTGGGGTTAATGAAGAAAAGGAGGAAAGGCAGAAGGAGAGAAACATGAGTTTAACTGAAAACAGGTTCATAGAGAAAGGAGGGGAGAAACAGAGGAAAGGAGCGAGAGTGCATGCGAGATAGCCAGACAGAAAGAAAAGGACAGAGTGAGGTTGATTGAGAAAGAGAGAGTGAAATAAATTAAAAGAAGAAAGGGAGACTGAGAAGTGTGGGGAAAGCGCAAGAGCAAGTAGACAAGCGTGAGACAGACAAAGTAAGCCTAAAAAAATAGGTTTGAAGAGACAGACGTGGGGGGGGGGCGGCGCGAGAGCGTGAGAATAACGAGATAACGAGAGTACTTTACTACTAAAAGTATGAACAAGTAACGAAAGAGTAAAAAAACAGGGCAGGATGGAAAAAGCAGGGGGAGAAAGAAAAGAAGAAAAAGAAAAAGAAAGAGTGTGTTAGTGTAAAGGAGGAGCGCGAGAAAGAAAGAGTGAGCGAGCGAGAGAAGAAGTGTAATGAAAGGCTGGTGCAGGTGGGCGAGCTGCTTAACCGAGAGCCAGTCTCCCAGATGACACCAGAATTAGTCACAGTGCTGAGCTCCAGAGAGAAATCACTCATAAGCCAGAGGATATCGATTCAGCTCACATCAAAACTGCTTTTGGAAAGGCAATGGGGAAAAAAAATGACGAGGAACGGCAGCAGAGGGGAGCAGAGTAGAACAGTGCGAGAGCAGGGCAGACAGGAAGAGCATCTCCATCCAGACCAACAGAACTGACCACATGCGAGAACACCTCTTTAAGAAAGAGTAGAAATATGCAGAGCGGGCCTCTGTACTCACCACAGTCATCAGCAGCTTGTCGAACCACTGCAGTTTGAGTTCAGCGCGGGGCCACATGTCCTGCCGGAGGGCCGTCTTCATCAGGTTCACGCAACGGCGGGACAGCAGCTCGCCAGGTGAGCCCGCCACACTGGTACTGTCATTCACCTGAATAGAAGAAACCCAAGGCATGCTGTTATGCCATCATGGGAGAACCCACATCACCATCCAGTTTCAAACAGTACCATTCACAAGCAAGGCAAGGAGGGTTTATCTGTATGCCATCTTTTGCACATAGGGGTCAATCAAAGTGCTTTATAGAAAAACAAAAGAAAAGTCAACAAAATGATTATATATATTTTTTATGAAAGATACAGTCGCACCCAATTGCATCTGCTGCATAGCAGCCGTAATACCTTTTTTTAATCATATATTTGATTAACATGCCTATATACGGAAACTACTCAGCAAAAATAGGCCATATAAAAATCACATCACTACTACGCCAGATAATCACATACTCACTACAATGCAGCGCAGAACATTGAGTGGTATTACATCTACGCTTATCTGACGTTTCTCACAGCTTAGGAGCTAAATTGGCAGTTACCATGCTGGCTAACTCGCCTACAATAAGCAGCAAAAAAAAACTCCAGAAAGATTATAATACAGTCTCCAGACTGTGTGTAGTCTCTTTCTTTTTTATTAGTTGCTGTAGAGCCAGTTGGGAACAAGGGGGTCATGCCTAGGTCCCACTATTGCGGTTGCGAATGTGTGATCAAGGCTTTAAGGGAAGTAAAGAACATTTAAATAGAACAAATCATAAATAGATGAAAAGCAGGCTTTTCAATTCTAAAGGAAATCATGACATTTTAGAAACATCAAATATGGTTAGGACCAGACAGTGTAACCTACTCTGCATAATCTTACATAACCAACAACAATGTAGGACAGAGACACTCCTTCATTACCTGGCAGGCAATACGGATGAGGAAGTTGACCACAGTGTCTGTGTGCTGCTTGTCCACAGGCTTGGTGAGCAGCGCCTCCGAACCTGGCATTGACTGACTGCGGCCAAACACCTATTGAGAGAAACTCAAGCTGTAAAAACGCCTCGCTGCAGCCTCTGTGTCCAGACATGGCACTTTGAATCAGTGAGGGAGAGAACAGCAGATGTGCCGAGTCGCTGCCGGGTGTAGTGTTTCCTCACCGTGCCGACAGCTCCAGTGGCTGACCGGAACCTCTTCACGTCCTGGGCCGAGTCCACAGACATGCCTCGCTTCACTCCACCTGAGCCCGAGCTAGTACCCTCCCCACCTGCGCTGGGGTCCGTCTCGGACTCCGGCTGTCGAGGAAATTCAGAGAAATAATTGCAGTCGATTAATTGAACAGACTTTGCAAATAACCTTTTAACAGGCACTAATTGAAACAGTCATGGTAGAGCTGGTGATGAAGCTAAAAACGATTTTTACGAATCATTTGATACTGATAACCATTACATGAATCTCCTAATAGAGTCAGAGTCATATTGAGATTGAGTGGTATTCTGAGCTCAACTCTGACAAATGCCTTTTACTAATAATGGTTATACTGAGTTACGATGGACTGCGAGAAATGAAGCAGTGGTTCCCCACAGTGCAGGTAGTTAATGTCCCCCGCACATCCCTGCACGTCCCCAACACACCTGATTCAACTAAATCAGCTAACTAAGAAGCCCTCCGTTCAAGGTAAAATGAGTGAGTTGGAGCGGGAACACACTAAAGTATATGTAGGGCAGTGTGTACTCAAGAGCCTGGGTTGGGAAGAGCCAGTGTAGAGCACTGGTCCCCAACCCTGCACACTGTAACACTTTCCCTGTTCACGGTACGCCTGACCCAGCTGGGCAGCAGGCCTCCAGATCCAGGGTTGAGGACTATTGCTTCTTGTTTAGATATGTTCTCACATCTTTTCTTCACTATTCAGATCTTCAACACCAAAAACAGCTAGCCAACTCTTTTACGATCATTAGTCATTGATGTTATGAGTGAATGGCTAGACTTCAGCACTGTTACTGAAGCAAGTACATATTTTACTGAAAATATCTGAAAGAAGAACCATCAGTTACTGTATTATTAATACATTTGTTTGCTAAAATGTGCCACTTAAAATTCAGACCATCCAGACCTGCTGATCTTTGATGCGTTGCAGCTCCCATTTGATGACCACTTCAGCCAGGTCTACAGCCAGCTTTCTCTGCTCGATGGTGACGCTGGGGGTGAAACCCAATCGCTGCATAGCACTGATCATGTGCTGTACCAGGTGATGCCTTACAGGGTAGTACACCTGACCACACAGACACACACAAGACAGTAAAACATACTGAACCAATACTCCTGAGTACAACAATAAGCAGGCACTTGTAAAGTGCAATGCTGTACCCTGAAGTGCTGCACGATGAGGTGGAGTATGTGTACAAGTTGCGGCACGGTGTGGCCCTCCTCCACGATGATCTTGCGCGTCCAGTGGGTGAGCATCTGGTGTCCGTCTTCCATGCGGGCAGGAACGGCTGGAGTGAGGATGGCCATGGCTTGCCGTACGATGGCACGGGCCTCCATGGTGTGAGCCTTTAGCAAGCTGTGGAACACCTACGCAAACAGTATATACGCACACTTTACATAAATATTTACTGCTGAGGTCTGGTTTCCGTTTTTTTTGGACAGCTGGCTTTTTCTGTCTAACTAAGGTACCAGCATAAAGAACATTATATTTTTTTGAACTGCACCACTCCCGCCTAATCTTCTAACCTGCAGAACGATCTTCTTATGAATGGCGAACTTGGCAATGATGTGGGCAAGGAGCAGGTGACCACTGTACTTGCAGGCTGGATCTACGCAGGCTTTGGGCAGCAGGCAGGGCCAGGCGAAGGTCATCAGACGCCTGAGCTTGCTGTTCCGGCTCTTGTTGTTGTCGTGGATGTGGTGCGGCGCGTGCTCCACCAGCAGCGTTGAGAACTGCAGCAGGTTGATCCTCAGCGAGTCCAGCAGGTCCGCCTGCTTCTCTGGGTCCAGCACCTGCAGGAAGAGATCCCATCCCGGTCACATGACCCACCGTGCGAGAAGAAAAACATCGAAGCATATTTATGGCTGCTAACAAAGCTATTATAAACTACTTTTGCCTGGTATCTGAGGTTTCCAAGAAGGACGGGACTCTGGAGGAGGGCGACTGATGGAGCCCTGATTTTGCCACAGTTATCGCCAGGAGGGCGGAGAGATAATCAATTTGAGCGTGAAACAAATAGAGGCCATTAACCCCAAGCGTTTTGGTCTCGGATATAATCGGATTCGCAGCAACACAAACACTATGACCTTTAGCGAGGCCGTGACATTTCTTTCAGACAAATAACAGCCTCGGGTCAGGGGCCTTGATGAACATGGCTCATGGTAAAGAGAGAGCGACAGGTTGGCCGCAGCAGCTAGCGGAACGGTATGTGGATGGTACTGGGTACCTTGGTGATGAAGACACTGGTGATGCTCTCTGGATTGTCACCCTCAGGGTTGGGTGGTCCCAGAAGCTGCTCCCCTTCACCTTTCTCAAAGCTGTGCAGAAAAGCTGGGTGCAGGATGTGCTGCAACACCTGGAAAAAAGAAAAGAATTATACATAATACACAGACTGACCAGGCATGTTGAAATTGCTACCATTAATTGGAAGGTTTATAAAGTTAACAACATTAGCTGTTTTGGACAGAACTACTCACTTAAAGTATGTTTATTCCAAGCAATTAGTTTCTATCAATCTATTAATCAAGCAATGTCAAGGGTTGGTCTTTTTACATAGTGCAAAAAAAATAAATAAATAAAAATAAAAAGAGGTTCTGACATGGCCGAGAGGACATCAATCCTTTGACAAAGAACTGCAGTAATCAATTCCTCAGATCAGCAATAAAACAGCCATATTGCTTCAAAAGCTAAGCCTGGACTGTATTAGTGACTAGGTTGTCAAGTATGTGCTATAATTTATTACTTCCAACGCACTCGCTTAATAGATCAACCTCAGGCAGCTTTGGCAGCCCAGGCAAGAATAAAGCCATTAAAAAGTGTGACGAAGAGAGAATGAGGAGAGACGGGCGCTGGGTGGCGGCTCTTATTTCCAGTCATGGACGGCAGTTTCTTCTCCGGCTGCGTGATATTAATCACACTGACATGAGCGAACATTACAATAATAATGTCATTAGACTGTTCGTGCTCCCCTCTGGCTTTCCTGCTCAACTTCCAGGAATGGAACAGACAGCAAAAAAAATGCGACACGCATGTGAGCACATTGTCAAAATTGTTCTCACCGCAAGAGAAACAGGCTGAACTAAAGATTGCGGGAGGAAAATAAATAAATAAATAAATAAATAAATATGTACAAGGACAAAAAGCAAAGAAGAGTGAGTAAGCAAGAAAAAAACAACATGAAAACAACAAAAGGCCAACAATGCCTTATAGGAGATCATTTCCCAGCTAAATGTCTCTTCTATATACAATAAGTACACCAACGCTTGTCCTCAGTGCTGGACAAAGCCGGGATTTGACTTTTTGAAGTGCTGTGCTTGCATTTCAAGCGCAGCAAGGGTTGGTGGGGTAAAAAGAACACGGGTAGTGGCAGTACAGAAGACCGTACAGAGTTTATAGACAGCATGTCACTGGCAATAATAACCCTTCACTAACTGCTTAATCCATAGTCCAGAGTCACATACTTCCTATTTATACATCAGTCAAACTCCTTTGGCATCTTTAAGGGGTTAAATAAGGAACTACAGCTCTGCTGGTGCAGGCCGCCCATCACCATGTGTTCATAAAGCTCAGAAAAAGTAAGTATGATGAAAATGTCATGTACTGTAAACATATCTTCAACTATAGTGAGGTCATGTTTCTGCTGCATCACCCAGCCTGCAACGTTCAGCATTAAAATCTCCCCCGTTGCAATAATCCCCCCCCCCTCAAGTAATTCCAACCAGTGGACGAAAGCAGCTTCGTCTGTCTTTCCAGACGAGACAAAACCCCGGCGCATGCCGACGGGCGCTGCGTGTGTGTTTTTGTTGTTTACGCATGTGTAAAATAAATGACTGTGTGTATAGTGCTGGTATCAGCCGGGCGGCGGGGCTGCAGGTGCGCCTTCATTATCCACCGCCCTAATGAGCCCCTCCGCCGTTAGCGTGACTGATGGAACAGCGCAGACTCCATTACACACTATCTATTACAGCAGCACACAGCCCCTAAACACACACACACACGCATGCACGCACACACTCCGCCCAAAAACCCTGCCGAGAAGAACGCCCAGAACACGCATTATGTTAAAACATGCAGCTGTGGCCGCTCGGGGAAAACATCTCCGTGTGCACTTTTAACAGGAGTGGTTGGGATACGGATGGTCCGTTCTGAAAAACAGCGAGGTAAAGTTCAGTTATGCAGAGCCCTACAAAAGTGGTGATGGGTAAGCTGTCAGAATATGAATGCTTTCCCTCATTTGCAGCAGAACTGAAACTGAAAGCTTTCAATGTTGAACATTTTCAACTCCTCCTTCTAATGTCTGGAACTTGGAGCAGGTTGCCATTCGTAGGTTTCACAAATGTTAAGCAAAGGAATTACTGGTATGCACTAATTCCTGAAGACAACTTCACCTCAGTCCAGCAGTTCAGAGATGCTAGGCAAAGTGGACAGAAGTCCTTCGATTAGTTTTTCTAACATCAAGCTTCACATTATCCTGAAATCAGCTAATCCAGTTCACATTTATTGAGGGTAGTGATCCAGAAGTGATTAAATCTCTAGGCATACAAGACTGCTAATGAATAATTACTGTATTTTTAACCCATTAGGCCCAAAACAAACATACCAATGTCTGACATAGGTAATGTTTTTTATGGCTTTTTTTTTTACCCCGTACTCTTGATTTTTAGGTTATTTAAGACCCATGTCTATTGAAAGAGACTCCCACTGAACGACACAATCCGCTGCACTTCTACCTACTAGCTGATACTGAAGCCGGCCGTTGGGATGCTGCTCAATTGACAACCGTGAAGCCATATTTTCAATGTGAACACATCCATCACCTCCAACTTGTAGCCTGTGCACCGCTCCATTCCGCCTTCTGATTGCTCCCAAACCTCGTCAGAGCTGATTAAGGTTGAGCTGTAGGCTCATGAGCGATGGCCATTAAAGTAATCTGCGGATAAATATTCATTAGTGCTCCTCTGAGAGCCCTGGCTTGGTGCACGGTGGAGGCGCCATGCCTTTGAGAGGCGAGCAGAGTGTGTGTCAGCCATAGCCGCTCAGCCTGGCCCATGCATATTCAGCAGGGCCGTTCACGTGCTGGATTAGACACCCGCCGGCGGGCAAGCGTGACGGCAGCGGCGTGCCCCCGGCTCTCGCGGCCATAATTAAGCACGAGCCTGGTGTTTGTGATGCTGACCGTGGAGCGCAGAAATGCTGGCCCGTGTCATAAAATCGGTCACAGCCCCCCCAATCACTCCCAGCTCATACAGGAAAAGGGTCACAGCAAAGTCAAGCCACGTGTGAGTTCTGTCTGTGATGCAGCTGCAGAACTAATTAGGACTGGTTGAGGAAAAAAAATACATTTAAATAATAATAATAATAATAATAATAATAATAAATACTGAAATAAAACCTTCTGTTAAAAATTGGTCCACTCACTGTCCACTCTATTAGACACTCCTACCTAGTTGGTCCACTATGTAAATGTAAAGTCAGAGACAGAAGCACATCTGTTGCAGCACAGTTTACGTTTGTCATCCTCTACTCCATTAGTGGTCAGAGGATGCTGCCCACACACTGAGGTGTGTAAAAGCTCCACAACACACACCAACACATCAGTGTCACTGCAGTGCTGAGAGTGACCCACCACCCAGAATTGGTTGGTTGAATAATTGGTTGAATAATTGGTTGGTGTGGCGCAACAGATAACACCACTACCTGCCACCATGTGGGAGACTAGGGTTCGATTCCGGGTCTGGGTGACTATGCTGCGCTACACCAATAAGAGTCCTTGGGCACTACATTGGCCCACCTTGTAAGTCGCTCTGGATAAGAGCGTCTGCTAAATGCCATAAATGTAAATGTAAGAACAGAGTGAAAGGAGGCTAGGCAGAGATATGACTGTATTTTAGATTATATATAAAAGTTAGTAAAGTTAGTATTGTAGATTATATACATTCAAGTTTAAAACCGTCTTAAATTGAAGTCCTGCACGTTTTACAGGATTTTGCAGAGCCAAGGCCTTATAAGATCCTTTCTGATTCTATTCACACGATCATTACACACCATACCCAGCACCATGCAATAACCTGTCAGGGATCCTTCTCAGAGCACTTCAACAACAATGATCAAAGAAATCTATGATGAGTGTGGATAAGGTCGAACTCTGTGTCGCTCACCTTGGCTTTGAGCTCGTCATTGAAGTGCGGATCATTGAACTCAACAAAGCGGAAGAAGAGGGCTCGTTTGTGGGCGATGCTGTAGTTCTTGGGGATTTCTTCCTCCATGTACTCCTTCAAGAAGGTCATGTTGCAGAGGAAGCGGCCGGTAAAGGCTCGCAGCAGTTGGAAGAGCAGCTCGATCTCGGAGTAATTACGTCTGTGAAAGCAGCAGCAGCAACCCACCAGGTTATAAACACATTGTTAGCTGAGAACAGGAAGTACTTTCCTACATACACAGCTCCTTGCACATACTTGCAATAACTCAGCAGGCAGTAAGCCAGCAGTTTAGGTTCCTTCCAATTGGTGGCGGCCATGTTGTCTTTGCGGTGGCGCTCCTGGAAGGCCTCGCTGACCCACACACGCCTGAGCTGGCTGACCAGAGAGTGCTGCCCAGCCAGCCATCCTTCATCGTTCTTCACGATAATGCTTATAATCTGAGACAGAACAGAAGGGTTATGCTTAGGCTTGGTTGGTAACCACTGGACTAGACTGACGTCACTTGCATTTCCTAAAGAAAATGCTGAATGTTTCCACAGCTTAAGTGGTTCCCACTGCCAAGCGGTTGCTAGGCTGTTGCTATGTGATTATTAGGGTGAAAATAGTTTTGCTAGGTGGCTACTGTGGTATTGGCTGGCTGGAACGGTTATTGTGGTATCAGAGGTGGTTACTAACTGTGTTGCTAGTGAGAAATGAATGCGATAAGCAACACTATAATTCAAACTCAGATACACCAAGTACCAAATGTGAGCATTAGAGCCTGGACCTAAAGCTAGCATTGTTCTTGGTGATGATAGAACCTAGATCACCACCTATAAAAAACAATAATTAAGCTTTTCTACTGTGTACAATTATTCTTATCTATGGTTGGATAAAATGTACAGACAGGAAAATTGCAGCAAGCTTAATAAAAAAATTAAAAAATAAAATAAAATAAATAAATATATAAATAAAAAAGCAATTTTAGCACTATCAATTATATTGAAACTGAGCTACTGAACTAGCTACAGTTTACTGTAACCCCCTTTACAATATCAGGACAATAAACCCAACACCTTAAAAGCACACTGGCCTAAAGACTGACCTGCATTGTCTTGGCCAAAACACATTTATTACGCATATTCATCAAAGTCAACTAAATCGTACCCTTTTGCAATATCAGAATTGTGGTTCTACACATTCTACCACCCTTGAGTGAAAGGCATACATGATAAGAGTCTTTTCACCTTAACAGCCTGAAACTGCAGATCCAATCGTGCAGTGCTGGTGGAGGGCGACCCAGGCCTCACTGTGGCTGCGGCACCTGCGGAAACCAGCAGGGGGACAAAGCGGCTGGGGTTGGAGGCCAACACGTCCCGGAGAGGCTTGGCATCTTTGTGCTTCAAGAAACTCTGAAAATGTGGGGATTGTCAAATCAGCGGACAACATGACAAAAGGACATAACCAAAAAGATACAGTTACAACAAGTGTGTGACATACAGAGCTACTCTGACACGGACAACTACCATGAAAAGGGCTCATTATGTATGTATAATTATGTATACAGAATTACTGACAGATTCAACTGTACAACTTCTACCACCATAGGACCACTAATGACTAGGCATTTTATAAAAAAGGGTTCTTTTATGGCACCGCTCAAAGAACCCTTCGTAGCCTCATTATTTATGCATGTGCATGGAAAATGATGACCTACAGCTTCTAAACAGCTAAAAGGGGCATTGAGAAGGCAGGTGTGTGCTGCTAAAGATCAACATTTAGTAATTTTTTTGCGGATTGACAACTTTACCATGAACATGCGGCTCCACTGAGGGTCGTTCAGAGTGGCCTCCATCATGAACAGCTCAACCGTCTGGGAAGGATGGCGGGTCAGGAACTTAATGAGAGGTTCTCGGAAAGGACTGCCCGCCTGGCGCAAACACACAGATATAAATAAATAAATAAATAATGAATAAGTTTCACACACAAAGAACGAAAATCACATTTGACTATAAAACAATGAACAGCGAATGGTGACTTGACCTGAAGAACACAATTATAACTTCATTTCCGAGAAGCGTAAAAAGCCGTACCTCAATTAGCATGGCTCTCTCTGTCTTCATCACCACCTCCAGCAGGGGTTTGACCAGAGTCTGAGGAGCGGCCGGGATCAGGTGGAAGAGGTTAATGATGGCTGAGCAGATTTTCATCTCCTACGAGGAAGAAAGAAGAAGAAAGGAAGAAGTCAGCAAACGGAAACAACTTCTGAAGGCCTGCGGTACGCACGCACGCACGCACGCACGCACGCACGCACGCACGCACGCACGCACGCACGCACGCACGCACGCACGCACGCACACACACACACACACACACACACACACACACACACACACACACACACACACACACACACACACACACACACACACACACACACACACACACACACACACACACACACACACGAGGAAAACTGGGGGAAAATCCTCAGGATCAAAATGGGAAGGGCATTTAAAAGGAATGGTTCAGCAAAAAAAATAAAAAAAAATTAAAATCTAAATCAAAAGAACACCACCGTCCAACTTCCCACTCATTTAGCATGTTTGGTGTCCAAATACATTATTATTATTTTTTTTTTTTAAACATTAGTTTCAAAGAGCTTCAAGGCTAACCATTCCATAAATACACAAGCTGCTCCAATTAGATTCAGGCCTTTATTAAGGCTACTCAGACCTGCTGATGAAGATTAAGGCTATATAAACAAATGCAGATGTGCTGAAGGGGGGACAGTATCTAAAGGAGATCCGAATTTGTCACAAGACATCAAACTCGGCTCTACAGTAAAGCTTGGAGCAGGTTAACGGATTGAGAAAAGTGTGGGGGCGTGTACTTATATAAAAGATTTTGGGAGACTACTGACCTTTAGTGTTTGTTAGCTATAGTCTAAAACTAAATACAGAGCATGTGGACACTAGTCACACCCAGGCTGGTTGTTTACATTTTTATTTATTCATTCATTTTACTTATTTTTACCCAATCGTTCCTTTACATTTGAATATGTTGAGGAAATACCAGTTTGGCTGCAGATAAACGTCAAAATAAATATTCCTTTGTTTCAAATCTTTCGTAGGAATCTATTGTATTCGTTCGGCTTCAGTTCTAAAGTCCCATTTGAACAAAAAGACAAATTGTGAAACACTCTAAAACTTTCCCAACTGAATAAGTAAGCTACTTGAGGGAGTAGCAAATTCAGTCCACAAACATACAGAATACGGAATCCACAGGTCGCCACGACAGGCGGAGAGGGACAGCTCAGGAATCAAACACGACACAACAGAAGACAACAAAACCCAAACACAGGCACGGCTACAGAGCACTCCACCAGCACACAGAGAGAGATAGAGAGAGAGAAAGGAGAGAACTACAAGCACAGGGAGAGCGAGGGCGAGGCCAGTGAGGGCCTCCCAACACAGTGCCATCTCACCTCCACACCCTCCGTGGCGGGCTGCTTCGGAGTGGAAGACAACGGATACAATCAGCAAAGCAGTGAGTGACAGCAGAGCAAATCAGTGAGGTAGGGGTGAGTGAGAATTACAAAGAGAGAGAGAGAAAGAAAGAAAGCGAGTGAACGTGGAGTCGATGGCGAGAGAGCGAGTCGTGAGGGACATGGAGAAAGGGAGACTGAGGGAGATGGGAAATTGTGTTGAACATAAAGAAGCAACTGATGCCTGAACTTCTTGTGTTTCTCACAACATTACAAACACATTTTTCCTCCACAGAGACAAAAGTGCAAGAATTTCAAACTATAATCCAAAAGGTCCAACAATTAGATTTGCTCAATTTACTTAAAAAGCAACTGCTCATATAATAGGGCTTTTACGATCTCATCCAGGCATTTGATGAATTGGGATCGGATATCTGCTTGTAAAGCCCAGGACACATCCGGCCCTTAGTTTTGTTGAGGTTTTTAGGCTTCTTTTGGAAAAAGACATTCCTCACTGCAGCAGCAGCAAGGTGTAACGGAAAGTCTGGATAAGACTTTAGCTTAGTTCAGCTAAGAACCCTGTTGTAAACATGACGCAGCAACGACAAACAGTACACAGAAGGATAGTTAAGTGAGTTAAAGTTAGTTTATTTATATATATATATATATGAGTAATTGACAAACAGCTATCAGCTCAATGTGTGGACTGCTACACAAACCTACAAAGGGATTTGACTGCAGCATTTTAGAGGAACTGGGAGCTGAATGGTCAGGGAGGTCAGTCAGACTGGATTTGAAGATGATAAACACAATATAAAAGATTAAAAAAGGCTTTTCAAATTTATTAGCAAACAAGATAAATTTAGTGTAGACTGTCTGATTATAGAAACTGTTCACTAAAAATGGTGATTTTTACTGGTGTTTACTGGTGTTTATTAACAGCATGTCTTAAATAAATTGTGGGGCTGTATTAGTTGTATTAAGTCAAAAGATCAGTTTGGGTAACAGTCAACATTAGGGTATTTTGATCAGGTAGGAGAAAAAAAATAAATAAAAAAAGAAAAAAAAAAAGAAAAAAAAAGAAAAAGAAAAGAGCACTTCTATTGGTCCAGTCAACCTGAAATTAAATTCATATAAACAAAGAACAACTGCCAGATCCCAATTAAATAAAAAATGATGATCCGCACATCTTTAAAGCATCATTGACTAGCAGAACCTCTTCTGACCCAACTTCCCACCTACAACCTCACTGGATTGTTGAAGACGGCAGAGACGGGTCAAATACAACCAATTGCGGTTCATTAGCAGTGAGGCCGATGGTCAATCTGACCGATTGTACTTCACCACAGGAAGGAAGGGAGGGGCACGATGTGGTTTTTGTTCCCCACATCATAAATGTACGTAAATGTAAGACTACAAGGTTAAATGAATCAATCGATCAATCAATTAATCAAATCAATCCACCGGTTCTGCCTCAATTCTAATTTCTCTAAAATCTGAATCCAAAGCTTGCAAACCCTCCCACCACCTACACCTCCACCGAACCCCGCCTGTTCACCATCCCCACTGCAGGTACATTAAAAGCTGCAGGAACAGCGGTCTAATTTGCATGCAATTACAATATGTTTAGAGGGAAGCTGGTGCTAACAAAAAGCTAGAACGAGAGGCTATGATTCGCGAGACAGCGGCGAAACAGCAGACCACCTCCGTTCACCTTTTCTTTGCTGTACAAGGTTATCTGCCTGCGAGATAACAAGAATCCAGCGCTCAGAGGCTCGTTACCAAGCCGGCCCCGGGGATGCTGGCGCCTAATTAATCATTGATTGTAATATGGCCACTCGCACCTTATGCAAGCGTGGGGTGCTCTGGGTGAGAGGGAGAACCGGTTCGCACAGTCCAGACACCTCCGGCCTATACCACCGCTCTCTCATTACACTGTGCGCTGCTGGAACAGCGCGACTGTACTGACTGCAGAGCCTTGAGCACAGCATGAGGAATATCTGTATTGAAAGGCTGATATTTTACCCAACAGTATTGGGAGGGGGGCAGGGGGGCAAGTTATGAGAAAGGTCAGTCAAGAACACACCATCAGCCACCAACAAACTCCTGATAACTGCTCAGAGAGGACTGCTTAAGCCCAGTGCAAGAACGAGCAGAGACCGAATCCGACGAAACGGACTTACACTTACACTGCCATCACTGCGCTGGCCTCCTTTGTGAGTGAGCACCACAACCTCCATCCACTTCCTCAAGTGTTGCTGAAAGAAAGAGACACAGGAGAGACACAGTCAGTATTCTCTGCTCCTGACTTGCACTTTCAGACATACTTTACACATTTCTGGACAAGCGGAGAGATAGAGAACCGTCACTGACAGCGAAAGAAGTAGAGTAGAGTAACATGTTGTCCTGCCTGCTTCATCAAAGTTACATAACGCTGTTAGCAGCCTGCAGAACCCGGACTAGAAACGATAGAGATGCTACTCTCCCGATCACAAGTGCGTGGAATAGCTCAATGACTGTGGTTATTAAGGTTAAGATGCTTAAAAACACTCATTATTTGGGCTCTGCGGGCAATAATGGTGCACAGTGCTTGAACCCCGATGATTGCCACTTGATGTAATCTAAAGATGTAAATCGTGGTAACATTATCTTGGTTCTGAAGGGTGCGCTCATGCTCATACTACGCAAACACTTTACTACCAGATCCCTCCACCCCTTCCTCCATCCCTCAAAATGTGCCTTTTATGACTACAAGGTGTGTTGTAAGACCTAGCAACAGCTTGTAACTCACCATCATCTGGTCACAGAACTTGTCGTTGAAGGAGTTTGGGAAGAGGCGTGTGACAGAGGTGAGTCTGTTAACCACATTCAGAGTCAGGCTGCGATAGTCTCCCAGCATCATCAGTAGTGGACGCATGTGAGTGTGGATCTGATCCACTTCGATAGTGGCTCCCTCCAAGAACTGAGAGGATCAGACAGACACAGACACGGAGTACATTTATATCAGAATGGACTTACCCACGATCTAGGATCAAGGTCTAAAATGATTCTACATTTAAAGACGTCCTACTGAACAAGCCTCCAACTCCCATGCCAGCTGCTTCCAGATTGTCTCTATCATCTGAGAAATTGAGAAATCTGTGCGTTTTGGCTCATTTTCCCTTCTCGGATCAATCCCAGGTCACATCAAGCAAGCATCCCACCCCCTACTCAATGTTGGGCTATGTTTGAGCTAACTGGAGCATATTCCGTCTTCAACAGAATAAGCTGAACATCTAGCCAAACTAACAGGCTACAGTAACCCAAACTTCAAATGTCGGCAGGTAATCTTGATGCTAGCCATATTATCAGGCTTGTGGAAACCGACAGTGTTGAACATTGCTGTGTAACATCAGATAAGTCTGACGTAGTGATCTTTTAGCTCAGTCAAGCTTAAAAAGTCAAAGATCCGTCTAGATTGAGGTCTGCGGCAGTCATTGTTGAGCTCTTCTATTTTACACAGCAGTAATACCGCAATACCGAGACAGCCAGTGACAGCAGTGGTCAGTAACACAGTGCAGCGGTCAGAGAAATAAACAACAGTCAAGCAGCATCCAAACACAGAATAACAGAATGGTTGTGCTTAGGGAGAGACCAAAACCTAAGACACCTGCAGAGAGAGAGAGAGAGAGAGAGAGAATGTGTATATATATATATATATATATATATATATATACACATACACACACACACACACACACATACATACACACACATATACACACACACACACACACACACACATATATATATATATAAATAAAATTGGGTTAAAAATTGGGTTAAAAATAATATTATATAAACAATTTAATAATAATAAAAAATAAAAAAAAATACATAAATGAACCTGATAAATGACAGGATATTAAGAGACATATAATCCCACTCAGTCATTATAGCATAGGGGGGACACATAACCAAATGTCAAAAGAAATTATGCATGTTAGTAATAAATAATAGTAATAAATAAATGTATTTGCTCATTTCATCCTCTTTAACAGAGACTACCAAGGCTTGCCCAATTCCCAAGATGGATCATTTGGGTCAGGATGATGCAAGCTAGCATCTTAAGCCAAATACAGAATGCCTTAAGATTATGTTGCAAGTTGTGTTGTTTATTTTTATGATTAGCCTGGACAGTCTAAAAAAACAAACTTGAGAACTGGGATATTAAAGTGAGGCCAGGCTGCATAGCACACCAAACAACACACACACAGTCTTTCAGTCTTATCCTGTCAACAGTGGGGGAGCAGAAAAACTCAAAGCCCAGTGTATCTCCATTAGCAGTGGAAAGGCCACTCTAATAATGCCCAGGCCGGCCTTCCACGGCGAGATGATGCATTACAGCCACATTCATTTTCCTCTCCGCCTGCCTCACTCCATCCTGTATTGATTGTTCCTGGCAGAACTCATTAGCGGCAGCAGGGCAGGGGAAAAGAAGGGGAGAGAAAGAGAGAGACAGAAAGAAAGAGAAAACTGACCTTTCTCATGCAGGCCTCCCCAGCTTCCTGCAGCTCACTGTTGGTTGAATTGAGGGCCTTGAAGAGCGCAGCAATGATCTTCTCTCGGGACTGCGGTAGGTAGTTACAGGCCGCTAGTGCATCTGCACACACAAACCCAGAGGAACGGAGTTCAGTGTGAGTTTAAGAAGCATGCTTGATTATATATATGTTTTTAAAACTCTTCTCAGACTCAGGCTGAGAACATAGTTTTACATAGTTAAACATAGTTAGACGCTGACCTCATTTAATCCGAGACGTTTACAAATAAGCCACAGAAAGTTCTGGATATCTGGGTGTAAACTCTAAAGGGCTGAAGTTACTCACTAAGTGCGGCGATGCGCAAGGGCACCAGAGAGGGCAGGCTCTTATAGCAGGGTAGCTTCATCAAGGCAGCATCCTCAGCCTCACACAGATTCAGCAACTGCAACGAAACACAAATTATACTCAAGACAAAGCGTTACGCTGCACAGGAACTCTGTTCAAGGCATCATCATGGACTAATCCTTTAAAGGAACAGTTTAGTGAAAAATCTAATGTACAATCTAATGTACATGACTCATTACTGAGCCCATATACAGACGATCTGCCAAAACATTTTTGGTATCTCAAGTTTGCTTCTTTAGTTCACTGTGGGAGATGAAAGGCTAGTGTCGCTAACAAACACTGGACTTGGACGGTCACCACTCATCTTGGTAAATACATGCCAAAATCTCTTTTTTTTGGCTTTAGAAATCCGTCAAAAGGCTATGAAGACAAAGGTAAAATGCCATGGATAGACCCAAAATATAAACCACAACATCCACAACAATGCCCCACTGTAATGCTTTCGAACTGGACAACACAACACACAGAATGATACCAAATAATGTGTTGAGGTGAAACTAGAGTAGTTATTAAACAAGCTGCCCTAATTCAGCTCTGAGAAGCTGTTTGGTTTTGTTTTTATAGATTAAAGTCATACTGCAGTCTAAGCCACATCAGTTTGTCTGTGCTAAAGAAACAAAGATCCAGATGCATTTTGAGTGGGTTCAGAGACGTGTGTGTGTGTATTTTCAGAGAAAAGATTGGTGATGAAAGTCGAAAGTTTGTTAGCAACATTAGCCAAGAATCTCCAGTTGTAAAGTGTAGAAGCAAACTACAGATACCAAACATGTCTTGGCTGACCGACTGCATCTGGGGGCAAGAGATCAATTATGTTAATTTTATTGTTTTTAAAATATTTCTTTAATACTAAAAGCTCAGTCTTACATTCTCTAAAAGCACTGTCAGATCAGTAACAGGGATGCACCGATCCGATACTAGGATCAGATATTGGTCCCGATACTAACAAAAATAGCTGGATCGAGTATTGGATAATTAGTCTGATCCAAAGGCCGGTATTCTAGGCTTCATAATCAAGGATCCCTTGACCGGTCATCAACTATCAAGCGAGTAATCCAGCTTGTCTTCCATATTAGAAGAACGGAGAAGGGAGAAGCTGGTAGCTCCTCTTCAGTCTCACAGACTTCAAATTTCAGAATAAAAATCCTGAGCTAAGACAACAGCACAGTCCAGCACAGTTAATCATTTTAGTGACCAATAAACAGAATTTAGGTTTATATTACATTTATATCTATTTATTTGTTTTAGTCTGTTTTACCAAGTTAAAGCCACTGTATGGATTTGTTTAATTTCATCACCAGCACAGCCAATTAAAGTAACCAAGGCTACATTTAACAAAACAGGTTTTGGATGATACCTATATTGGGCAGCCACAAGGAAAAGGCTTAAAACTAGTTAAGATAAAACACTGATAGGCATAAAACATTAATAATAATAATTTGTATTAATTCAAATGTTGGTGTTTTACTAAGAAAATAAATTCTTACAGTGAGAATCATCTTAAAACACATATTAGGCTGTTAAGATTTAAAATGTATATATATATATATATATATATATTTATTTAAATATGCTTAAACACTACTGAATGTTAGCATAGCGCTACACAATCTCACCTCTGTGTAGAAGACTTTGTGCTCGACAACGCTGAGGTCCATGGTAAAGAGGCGTGGCTGCAGGGTGGTGCAGAAAGTGTTACCCTCCATCAGGCCAATCTGAGCATTGGCAGGCTGGTGTCGCAGCAGGTGTTTCTTAGGGGGAACCATGTCCTGTAGAACCTGAGAGCAAGTAACACTCAGGGTCATTTATCTGCTTCATATAACAAATATGCTTATTATCCTTGACCCCAAGCAGGGTGAATTAGCCTAGCTCCCCCTGACCCCAAATGTAGTGCTTCCTTGGAGCTACAAGGCAAATGTAGCCAAGAAAGAATAAAAGTCTATCTGCAGAATTCTTTTAGGTTGCCTTAGACTGTGATGATAATCTCACAGCACTAGCAGACTTCATTTATTTAGTAAAACTCAAATGTCCAGAGGGGGGAAAAGTGTCCCAAACTTTTGACATGCAGCATACATATAAAAAACTGCAAACAGCAAACCCTCATCATGTACAGAAGCATTAAAAATGCCAGATGACCTCAATAACGGTAATGGTGAACATGCACCTCTTTGTGCGGCTCCATGATGATGGTGACGCTCTTGCCGGTGACCTGGGCCAGAACCTGCAGCGAGTGCATGGCCTGCTTGCGCACAGTAGAGTTAGGGGAGGTGACCTCTCGCACCAGGTCGTGGGTCACCATGTGGAAGGACTTGTCCTGGGCACTCAGCAGCTCCTCCGTCTTCTCCTCTTCCTTCAGTGGTGTAGCACAGCGCACCAGCAGCTGCTCCAGCGTGGTCTTCGCCATGGCAACCGCTCCATTAGAAACCTGTGGGAAGGACAGAGGAAGGTATCAAAAGGTCATCAACAAGCCTGTCCCTGCATGTGTGGCTGAGATTTCTTCTCAGGAAGAAGGAAGTCTTACTGTGTTGTTGGCTAGATTACTAAATAATTAATTAGTACATATCTTTCAGATTGCTTATAAAAAGAGATCATCCAAGTACATTCGAGGTTTTCTCATACCGCATGTGAAACACACAACTACCTGGTTAAAAGACCTAATCTGGATTGTCAAATCAACAATTAGGATCACACAAAGCCATACACCACCCAGCACTGCTCTTACCTCGCCTGTGAGGTCCATCATGACAAAGAGCAGAGCCTTCAGGAAGGTTAGCTGGTTCTGCAGAACCCAGATGAGCGGCAGCCTCTCCATAAGGAACTTGATGGACACCACTCCACCCAGCTTGGCGTACCAGGCCTGCTCGTAGCAGCACGCGCACAGGCGCTCCACAATGTAGGAGAAGAGGGGCAGCTGGCATGCCTGACCGAAGCAGACACTGCACTTTAATACACAACTTCTCGAACGGGTCGTAAAGTTTGAACCTACTAAAACAAAAACACCACACAAGGTCCTCACCCTCTCTTTGGATCCCAAGATAATGCTAGCAACGTCAAATATGACTGCCAGGGCGACCTCTCCAATCTTGCACAGCTCCTTCTCTTCGTAAGCCATGCAGATGGCGATGGCGTCGATGAGCACCAGAGGGTCCATTCCCTTAGAGCCGTTCTCCTCGCTGTGGAACATGGCGGTGCTCGGCTGACTGCCCAGCTGGTAGCAAGGCAGCAGGAAGGGACCTACAATGCAAACAAGCACCACATAAGCAAGCAAAAGAGGAAAGCACTGCATTACATGGGATTTAGTCCCTTCCTCATCAAGCCTGCCTGCCAACCAATCAAAGTTTCTTCTGTAGTTTTGTGCTGAAGTTCTGATGATAATGTAGTTAAGACACAATGGAAACTTGTTAGCATCATGCAAACTTCATGTCTTTGTGCCCAACCCAAGTCATCTCAAATATACCTGCTCATGTGATTTCTGACAGGTTTTTCACAGAAAAGCACAGCCACTGAGGCCAGTGGACACCAACATCATATCTGCTGCTGTCTTGGGGGTGGGGGGGGGGAGGACTGAAAAAATGATTATACTACAGTAAATGGGAATAGTATGATCAAACTGAGGCTGGGCGATACTGCTAAACGATAATACCACGATGTTTAACAACTTTCAACAATATCATTGTATTTTGACATGCAATAAATACTATAATATTATATATGGCAATTGTCAATTGAAGTCAATGTAAAAAGATCCATCGAGTTTATTCATCATGTACATGTAACGCACAACTGTTGGTTTCAAATTCTGTCAAAAAGCAGAAGATACAGGATTCTGTGTCACAGTGGCTACAATTGTCCATCTTCTGGTCAAAGACTGGTTTGGCACCAAGCAGATATTTGTATTTGACTAAGTGTAGCCAATGTGTCCTCATGTTTCAGATACAGTACCCTACAGCCACTCCAGTAACAGTCTTTGTGATTGTGACCGGTACTAAGCCAGGGGTGGGTCAGATCCTGGAGGGTCCTGAAGGGTCAGATTCCTGCACAATTGTGTGTTTTTCCTGCTTAAGCTTGACAGGTTTATTAGGGCTGTTGGAGCAGGAAAATGAGCAAACTGTGCTGGACTCCGCCCCCCTCCCTCCATTGCCCACCCCAGTTCTAGATCAAGGGAAGCTTTATTATTGTCATCTTTGCAGCTTTTGTTGATCAGCATACATTTGAGGATACGCATCTCTCTACATGAGGGGCATGAGGCCTTACCACACTGTTGAGCTACAGCGACCATGGTGTAGTGGCGGATGAGACTAGCCACGAAGGGCAAAGCGCTGGGCCGTAGATCTTTGATGACCGCGGACATGAAGGCTCCTGTAAGGGCCTGCTCGAAGGTCCTGCGCGCAGGCGTGTCCTGGGCCTTGTACCGATGGGAAATGATCACATTGGGGATCCATTTCTCTGTAAAGCTACAAGAAAAGGCATTTAACAAGCCATTCACATCAACACTTTCTGTACTTTTCCATTACAAGAGCCGTGATCTGAATACCCAAATGAAGCAATTCGGTTTGATTAGCCGGCGCGAAAGGCTGTCTGTGTCCCAACAGCTGAGCCCTATGGGAGGATTCTGCCTTGTGTTTGGCTGGCATTTGGTTGCATGTTTCGTTATTTACCCCAGCTGATAGGGACACTATGATGGAGTGACTGTTTTATCCGCGCTTGAGCTTGTGTTTTATAATGCCAAATGCCAGCGGCGGCGGTGATGGATTGCTCCATTTCATTATCGCTATTTAAAAGACTTTGGCTTTGGGAGAGAAGCCGAGCGGAGGAGGCGGCTGGCAAAGGGGGAGGGAGCTGCGGATCAATTCAAATTCATACCGCCGCCACTTGAATAGGACTCTATTATCCGGGCATGGCATTTGCGATATTAAGAGAGCGCTCTGCCTTGTGAAAAGGCGCCTTTTCACAGTGACCGTCCACCGCGCTGGTAGAGGGAAAGACAGAGGACGTCATGAATCAAGACATTTGACAGCGACGCCCCCACCCCCCTCAACCCCCACTTCATAACTGACACACTTCATTATCTCGGCGGGGCGCGGGCGGCAGGCTTTTGGGGTAAACAGACAGACAGAGAGAGAGAGAGAAAGTCAATTAGCCCTGGCGTGGAGATCAATGCCTGTGTAATGTGACCCTCCCACCCTTGCACAGAGCAGCCACCATTGGAAGTATCTCTGAGTAATTAGCCCTTGTAACAGGGCAGACAGCGGCAGGCAGGCCGCACTGAGACCAGAGGAGCGGCGAGCAAAGAAGGTGTGTGGGGAATGTTGGAAACACAGATTCTGCCTGAGGGCTCAGACAGTACAGCAGTCAAGCCTGACTGAGAAAGGGCTGAACCGGGACTACAGCAGGAACTCAAGAACATTCGCTACCATTCAAAACCTATACATCTTTCAAGATCAACTGGTTTTAGTCCCAAAAGAAAGTCACTGTAATGTATATAACATGACTTGTATGGTGTAAATACATGAAAATGTGCTTGAATATATAAATTCAGTTTAATATGCTGATCCGCTAGTGCGTATGTGTGGCACATGCAGGAAAGAGAGAGGTGTGAACTCAAGGTGAAGTAAATATTATCTAGCTAGTGCAAACAGGGACTGTTGCTGAAGAGGCATTAGAGAAATTCTGACCTAAGCAGGTCACAGATGTCTTAAACTTGTAGAAAATGGAGTTTAATACCTGCTCATCAGTCACCTTGCACTAATAATTGAGTCAATACAGTCACGTAAGGACACCACCAGTTCTTTGACATCCTGTAAATTGTAGCCCATCCTCCACAACCTTCGTGCTTTGTGTCCAAGCAGAACAATACCGACAAGCCCATGTCCCAGGACGACAACCGTAGGCTGTCTGTGTGTGACTGAGAAACTAAAGTAAAGTAAAACCACTACACTTTGATTCTATTTCTCCATTTCTATTTTGAAAAGGCAGAGTGGACAGGAAGATTGGGCAGTGGTAGCTCAGCGGTCAGAGCTCCAGGCTATTGATGACAGAGTTGTGGGTTCGATAACCCGGCTCGGCAAGCTGCCACGGTTGGGCCCTTGAGCAAGGCCCTTCGCCCTCCGTTCCCCAGTACTATAAGTCAGCTCACTCTAAACTCTGCATGAAATGAGACGTGCTGACATTTGCTTTTCATTTGCAATGTGAAAGATCAGTGGGTCGGATATGGCACTGGAGGTCTTACTTGGGGTGGGCGAGGAGCTGGTAAAGGGCGTGCTTGTTGTCCTCCAGGCTCGTCATGGCCACCAGGAAGCACTTGATGACCTCCCAGGCCTGTCTCCTGTAATACGGCTCAGTGTTGGCACTCTTCAGGCAGTCCAGAGCTGTCTCGATGGCCTGGGAACATCAACAAGAGGAGATCTCACACACCACAAAAGAAAACCAGGGATATAAACGGATACAGAAGTGACATTCATCATAAACAAGCACATTCATCATAAACAACCACTGACTTGAGCCCAAAATAAATGGGCAAAGCTTCTACTGAGTTTTATTTGCAATATGAGCTTCAGGGAGGGAAAAAAAAAAGAAAATCGAACCTAAGATGATAAAAGATGCTGCGTTATGACTCTGACTGTGCACTTACATTATATACACAACATGGACACTTAAGGCGATATGGTTAAACAACGCCATGCATTATTTTTGGATCAAAATGATTTAGTAATGATTTGCTGGATAACATAAATGCCGTGGGGCACGCAATCAAACTCATCTTTCTCATATGAGGTTTACCATGATGATTGCTGCACACAAGACAATGCAAAAAAAAAAAAAATTAAATATATATATAAAAAATAAAAAAAAACACATATGTGGCTCTAGCGATCACACTACAACTGCAAATTACCCCCCATCACGTCGTACGCACTCTTGCATTATGTACTGTGAGCCATTTAGAAATGTAATGCATCCATCTCCCTTAGCTGTACTCTTCTGTGCAGGCACTTAGGGACCCATCATGCACACTAATCCACTCTGCCCCAGCGAGCGTGGCCACTCACACCATCAGAATTATGAAAAGACGAGTTAAAGTGGCACGGAAGATGAGCTAATTAGCCTCACTCAAGGACAGAGGAGGCGGTGCTGTCTTAATTAATTCTAGCCACTGTCTGCTGGACGACAGACAGATCTGACAGCCACTTTGTGGGTCTTGTAAAGAAAAAAGAAAAGAAAAAAAGGTTTATGAGAAGCAGTGACGAAATACTAGTATTGTGATGATACTGCTGCAGATTCAGATTGAGATATGCTGTGAAACGTATTAAAAAGTTAACATGAATGAGAAATCGTAACATATGGTTGGCAAACATTATTTTTCAGAGGTACAAAAAATTTACAATAAAATAATAATAAAATATTGCACTTTGTTTGCCATATTGAACAGCTACGTTGTAAATGGTCAGAGTGGTTTGGTGTGGAATTCTCCATTCTAGGGAAACCCACCAAGTCAGACCTGTAAGTGGTTGGCGTAGCATAGTACAAATCAACACTTCCCTCCCCCATGACAGACTGGAGTTCTGTTCCCCAACAGGGAAAGCCCATCACACTACGCTAATAGGAGTCGTGTGGAACTGAGACCAGTAGAACTTAATTCAACATAATAAATTTGACGGTGGTGGTAAATGGAATAGATTTGACACCTCTAAATGATCTGGCACAGAAAGCAATTACAAGTAATGGTTAGAAGAGGCATTTTACTTCAGCATTGAGCCAAGTTTTGAATCTCATCAAGATACAGATATGAAATTATACATCAAAAATAGTCCCTAAGAAAAAAAGTACTTTTTCAGATCAACATTACATCAAAAACATTTAAAAAAAAAAAAACACACACACTCCGAGGACATGAGTAGTGGCTTTGAAAATGAAATAAAATGACCATTTGCAGTATGATGCCTAGTTCCCATCACCACTACTACTATGACAAGATACAATGAATATGTAATTTAAGTAAAAATGTATAAATAAATGAATAACTACATGGTCTAGTACTCCTTACAACTCCTTTATTCCTGGAGGCTGAGCTAAACAGCAGACCGGCCAAGGTAGAGCTGGTGCAAACTAGAAAAGAAGGGCAAAATAAAACCTGGGAAGAATACCTGGGGGTCCTGCTCTGTTCTGCCATGTTGAGACATTATAATAAATGTCACCCAACACTGTACACATGTAGCAGCCCCAAGAGATCGGTCTGTAAAAACCTTGTACATTTTTCAAACGCTTGAGGCCTTTTCTACACCATGGCCCTTTTTTAGTGAATAGCTTCCCCACATAACTGGGGGTCCTTATTGAAGGAGTCTATTCAGCACTAAATCAACACTACAGCGTGTGAGGCCAGAGGCTCTCACCTTGTGTGAACGTCCAAACTTCATTTAAAGCCACCACATGCAGACAGGAGATGAATATGAGCAGAAGCTCCAAGGCGACACCGTGAACAGGGGAGATTAATCAAGGCAGCAGTGAGGGAAGCGTAGCACGAGAGAAGGACCAGAAGCGCTGTTCGATCCATAGTACTTAGAGGGTAGAGATGGCACAGATAGTATCTAGTGCCTAGTATTGGTTTCAGCCTAATGCTATAGCAGATCTAGAGCTGGAGCGGTCACTTGTATGCGTAATTACTAAGGGTTACACGAGGAACAGGTCACAGCACACAGTGTAATGCACCCTTAGGGGCCAGGCTAAATCCTGGCCATTGAAAGCATCTCTCTCATCTCAGAACTGGGCACTGCTCTGCTGGAAAACTGTATTCCCTGATGGCAGATTTAATTCAGGATGTTGTCCTGCCCTTCAAATTCCTCAGATCTCAATCTAATCAATCATCTGTGAGATATGCTGCAGATACATCACTGAACCCTCAGAGGTCCTATAGACTCTCAATGTGTTGAAACCAGGAATATGGGCAAGTATCTAAGATCTTTGACAACCATCAAATTGTGCTAGCATCCTCAGTACCATATCTATGCAAAAGTCCTCCAAGGAAGGACAACCAGAGAACGCACATCAGGGTCATGGGCACCCAAGGCTTAGTGAAAGCCCGTCTGGACCAATCCTATAGAAGAGCATGCAGCTCAGGTGAGCGGGCCTAGATAAAGATGGTGGCCAGTTCAGTTCTGCAATTATCACCATTGACACCCATAAATCTTTGCAAAAAAAACACCACACTTTCATGCTTTCAGACAAGCACACCAGTGCGCGCACACACACCCGGGCCCACACACACCCACACCCCTTGTGTTGGAAGGGAAGACTGGAGGGCTGATGCTGGTCCTGCAGGGGACAGTGTGAATTATGGAGCGTGGCGCTTGACGCACCGAAGCTTCTCTTAATCCAAACAGACAGAGCCGGGCTCCAGGCCGCACCGAACAGCAGCTGCCGCCCGCGGCAACTGCGGGGCGCATGCAAATGAAATTAAGCCGCGGTGGCGCAATGGTGGAGAGGCATCCATCTTGGAGGTGCGAACGCAATTACAGAAATGACAGTTTGTGTTTTCCCAAGTAGCGGCGGGCAGCAGGAAGAGCCATTAGCCGCAGCAAATAATCCCGTCTGCGCAGCGCGGGGAGATTGATTAAAGGGAAGGGGGGCGGGCAGGAGGAAGGAGATGAGAGCAGCTTACAGCCTGATGATCTCTTTAATTACCTGGGGAAGCCTGTCTCCTCTCACCCGCGCTTCTCTGTGACAAGGATTCATCACACAATGAGAATCCCAGGCCGGCCCCCTCCCCTGTACCCTTGGAGTCCAAATTGAAGCACAATAGGAAGCAGGCAAATAAGCGCTTATCCAAAGGGACAGGTATCTAGTATTAAAGGCTGACAAAGTAGCCAATAAGAGGACTTATCTATTGCCCTTATTCAGTGTTTTTTATTTGTTTTTTTTGCATGTGTAAGTTTACTCATTTGTAATTTGGTTAACATTTTAACATACTTGGCAGTCTCCAATACAAGCAGCAGAACCCTGTAATGCAGCAGCAAAGTCAACACGCCAAAGTCACACTAGACATCTGCAGTTTACATCACAACGGCTGTGGCCACAGCTGGAATTACTTTATTTTGGTGTAGTTAGCAAGCTAGTGTCGGCGAACTCCCAGAACAAAAACAATAAAAAACAAAAAGTAAACAATAATGTGCGATGATGAGAGCGCAGTGCTGCACATCTAGTCATAGCACAAATAAGAGCACACAGATGTTGTGACACACTGCAGTGGGTGTGCAGTGAAGTTTGTGCTTAGCTTGAAGCCAACTTAGCAATTAGCAGACTGCTTAATGCAGCCACTATAAAACAGTGATAAAACATTATGCCAGATGATTATATCCACGATACAGTACAGAGCTACACTGTGTTTCAGTAGCAGTAGCAGTCGTCAGCAGTGGGGTGATTCTAGCATGCTGACAGACTAACCTACCTTACACGGCGAAATCACAAACTCCATAATATGACTCACATGCTTTCTTTAGAGGTTATTTAAGGCCAGTGAGAAAGAAAAAAAAAAAATCGTACTTGGACACGTACTTGCTAAAATTAGCATTTCCGTTTTGGGTCTTCAGAGCCAAGATCCCCTTTAGAGGTCAGCATAGCCAAAGAAGCAGCTATTGGTCAAGGAGGCAAGTTCTCCCACTCAAGTTTAACTCTATGTAACGTTAGCATGACCTTTATTAGCTTTGGAAGTTGTTGGTGCTTAATTGGTCATCTCTGCTAATCCCATAGAATTCAATGGTACCTCACTCCCAAAACTTCACTAATATAAGGCAGAGACACTATACCTTCTCCATGGGCAGCTGAACGGAGGCTTTGCAGTCCATAAACTCTGCCTTGATGCTAGGGCCCTGCACCTCCGTCACCACATACTGCAGCCTCTGCGACTCCTTCAGCATCTTCCGGTTGCTTCCACCAAACTTGCCCAGAACTCGGTAGGCCACATGGGAGATGGTCTCTGCTGGGTTCCTCAGCGTTCGCCAAAGTGCCTGCAGACAATTTGATTTAAGATCATTTTGAAATCTCAAATGGAGAACTACACTAAACAGCTTGGTTGCCTCAGAGGTGGGATGTTAACCGCTATACCTGCATGAGTTCTGCACGGACTGGCTGGATGTGGTCATAGAGGAAGTCTGGCTGCAGGTTGTCCACACACAGCTCAAGGGTACGCAGACCCTGACTGACCAGCGTCTGGGATCCGTTGAGCGCCGACACCAGCGGGTCCATGAGCATTGGCAGATACGGCAACAGTGAGCTAAGCCTTACAGGTACGGTCAGGCACAGCTCCACAAACAGGTCCTTCATGTGCTGCTTATGGAGGCCACTCTGTAGCATGTTCAAACCTGAGAGGACAGAAGAAGATTTAGATGATTGGTTCTACTGTGTGATGGGGCGGTAAAAATGCATCAGTGCATAGTGATAATGCATTAATATGAAGGTGGCAATTGAAACAGTAACTTCATTATTATAATATTCTAGCATTTTCATAAAAAGAGAAGCCACATTGCTATATTTAATCATTAAAAAGCAATAAAACCACAAAACAAATGGAATCATTTCTATTTTTGAGGACCTTACTGTTAACTGAGACCTTTGTGGGTTTTTGGTGCTTTCCAAAACCATTTTACTAGATTATATATAAAACTAAATAAATACATTAATAAAAAAAATTATTTTACAACAAGCCAAAGGGCAAACAGCCCTTTTACCAGCAAAAGAACCAGTAAGGCATCTTAGTGGGTTTTTTTTGAGACATCATGATTCTATATTAAAGCTTTCATTGCAGTCAAGAACCTGTAAAGAACCACCTTTGACATTTTAATACATAAAAAAATGGTTACTCAAGGGTTCTGTAAGGAATTCACGGGTTCCATGGTTGTAAATACAACCATGACAACCATGTCATGGTTAAATGGTTCTTTCCATTGGTGGAACATCTTCTGCAGATGGTTCCCTCATAGCACTTCAAGAGCTCCACTTTAGATAGAGACTATAGATAGAAACTCTACATGATAACATAGAGGTGTGCAAGATGTTTAGCTTACCCTGCAGCAGGTTGGGCAGAAGGGGCAGGAACTCTTGGTAGAGCAGGTCGTGGCTGCCTCCACCAATGGAGCGGAACAAAGCCCTGAGCAGCAGGAAGTAGTTGTAGGGCTCTTTGGCTGACTGGGCCAGCTCCATGGAGCTGTTTACAATCTTATGGAGGTGGGGCTGCGTGGAGCAGATGGGAGGGGGGGGGGGGGGGGGGGAAACAAAACACAGGACATAAGACAGAGTTCTGTTTCTGGGACCTTTAGCTCTCAATAAGGTGGAAAAGCTAACTCCAGAGTGTAGAGATGAAACGGCTGTCAGAAGAAAAGCTCATCTATGGACGCTTGAGACACTCAAACGAAAATGACTGCAGAGAACATCTAATCTGGGTCACATGAGGGGCATTAGGAAAGTTTTCTTTGCTATTCGGAAATCCATTCACTTGGCAGCAGAAGCCACAAAAAGTATGAGATGTCATGTGGCACTAATAAGCTGAAGGCCGAATTACAGTTGTCATCTTGAAATGTGACACGTTATGAGAGAGCAAGTCAATTAAAGCTTCTGAATATCATATCCCGCTCTCAATAAACTCCGGAGCTATGGGTCAGAGGAAGAGAGTGTAGCTCTTTCCTCTGAGCTCCTTTATTTTCCAGTGACCTTCACTCAGGTCCTTGCTGTCAATCTGAGGCACAAGTGCCATTTCTCATTTGAGGAGCTGACAGAACGCATTAAAATTAATGCGGCTAGGCCGCCGGCACGGACACGATCGACGGCATGGCTGTTGTCACAGTTAGGAGGGTGTGTCAAATGCCTCAGTCCAACAGCCCCAAGAATCGCACTCCGAGCTATCAGGATGAACTTGCCCAACCCAGCAACCCCATACCAAAGCACTATCCTGACCCACTACATCAACGCAGACATAAGCCATGTGTTTGTTTTTTGCTAAAGTGCACGACCCAGGTTATCCTTTTCACAAGGTGTTTGACCTGCTCCTTTCCCAAGATGCTTTAGGACAGGGGTACTCCGTCCTGGTTCTGTAGAGCCTCAGCCTCAGTCTAAACCTCCTTTCGCTTTTAATTAACAAATTAGCATTCGAGCAGGAAAATAACTGAACTTTGTAATTCTTTGTAATTCTAATCCTAATGTGGTTGAGTCTCAGCAGATCTCAACATCTGTAGACAAACTACAGCCAGCTATCTAAATAAAGAGAAAATAATAAATAAAAATGCTTGTCATTTCATCTTTGAAGGCTGTTTGTGAGGAATGCTTATGGTATGTTAGGAGTTGTACTTTATTCTACAAGTAGAACATCTGACCTTCAGCATCTGCTCATTCTCCGCAGCAAACAGCGACACCGATCCAAACACCAGCTTGAAGAGTTTGAGGTAGAGGTTGGACAGCTCCACATTAGAGCCCATTTCAGGCAGTCGCTCCAGGAGGTACTCCACTAGGATGGTGGCGAACAGCGCAGAGGTTGACAGGTTGGCCAAGAAGGAGTTTGCCACAATCTGAAAAAGAACAGTGCAGACAGTCTCAGAGTTTAGGAACTTTGAAAGTCAGTACTGTAATAATACACCAACTACAAGTAAACGCCAACTACGAGGTTCACTTAATAGACCAAATCTGAATGTTTGTAAATGTACAGGTTAGCAGTACACCAGAGTGGATAACCCTAATAAATCCAAAAATAATAAATATAAAAAATATATTTTTATTTATTTATTTAAATGCCAGGCACAGTAGGGGTGCTAGTAACTGCAGAACCAAATACCCAGCTCACAAAAGCAGTAGAGCTGCTATGTTACAGAACCGAGAGAGAGAGAGAGAGAGAGAGAGAGAGAGAGAGAGAGAGAGAGAGAGAGAGAGAGAGAGAAAGAAACCATGGGTTTTCCTAATATCAATAACAGTGGCAGCAAGAGGGCCTAGTTTTCTAAGCTATGAATATTTAGAGCTACATGCGCACTCAGTATTTTACTATTTAAAATAACCAAGGTTTATATTTTTTTCCAAAATCTTATTTAAATAATTCTCAGGATTGGTCACATGAGCGGCACCAGTGCAGTGCTAATGGCATTATTCACTCAAAGTAAGTTTGCTACCTTGACGCAATACTGACAAAACCTTATGCCTTATGTTGCGGTCTACAGCACCTGGTGAATAGTTTATTGGGACTTATTAATAATACATTAAATTATTTACTGACATTAATCCACTTGGATCACACTCTGTACAATTACATGGACTTGGCCTGTGTTATGCCTTTGTAAACACATATTTAAACATACTAAAAGCACAGCACTGAGGGATCATTTTATATAAAGTAACACTTTACAACATTTACAGACTTGCTTTATGTCTCAATGGTGACACTGACGTACTGCCAACGAGGCAACGCTTGGTCGTAAACAAGGCCATACCTGCAGGGCATAGTTTTTGGAGATCCGCTCCACCATGTAGGGCACGGTGGTTTGAAAGATCTCTTTAAAGGTGAGCGGGTTCATCATGGTGAAGACTCCAGCAAAGTGCTCCAGCACCTCCTTCTCCTCCTTCATGCGTACGGTCTGACAGTTGGCCACACGGATGTACGTCTGCCCGTTGCCAGCAATCTGTACCTAGCCAAAAGGGGGGCTGGCTCTGTGATAGGCTGTACAACTCTGATACCAGAATCAACCCTGTGTGCCTCACTCTCAAGGAGATCCATAGATGTGATGACATTTACACCAAATAATTAATGCTGACTAAGCTTTACAGTGTCTTTCCGCCACCATGCTATGCTAGACATATCTTTTGCGAACTGTTTAGATGGACTCCATGAGGAATCTCCAATGATATTTTCACGCTCATTGTATTTGCCAAACAAAAATGCCTGGTAAAATGATCAGCTTTAAAGCAACACTATGTGGCTTTTTCACCTTAACATAACAGCTTACAATTTATTGTGATGCTCCACTCACTGTAGTAGGAAGAATAGTGTCGCTGTAGTTGCGACTCCGGGTTTAGCACACTGTTAGCTGAGGAGGGCTCTTAGCTCCTCCAGAAAAATGCTTCTAATAGATGTGGCACAAGGTGCAAATTACACTTCCTGACAGTAGGGGGAGCCCTGGAGATAGGAAATCCAATTTTCCATAGTGTCGCTTTAAGCATAAAATAAGGTTAATTGTAATAAATCAAATTTCCATATTTCCATCATATAATATTAATCATAGTACTGTGATTAATATTATATGATGTACTGTCAAAATATTACAATACATACAGTGTACTGTGAAAACGCCCAAGTACAAGATATGCTGAATCCGGCATTGCTGGTACATGTACTCCTGATCATAGCATTTTATAGTCAGTTTAAAGGGGATCAGGCATATCAGGCATTCATTTGGACAAACTACAGCAACAGCCATGTCCATCAAAGACAAGAATACAGACAGCAATCAGGGGACACTCGTACCTGGTAGATGTCCAAGGCCTGCATGGCATATTTGACCAGCTTGATATATATCTGTGTTTCTTTAGGCTGAAGTTGCTTGTTGGGAATGAACTGAGCTTCTGCAAGAAAAAAAAAAAAAAAAAAGGTTTAACTTGCCTGCATCAGTCAAACAGTGAGACTCACCAACCAGAGAGGCTAAGGTGATATTAACGTGTGATAGGACGTTAATGCACACTGTGACTCTCACCTCCAGGAGCTTTGCAGGAGGTAATCCCCCAGGTGATTGTCTTCACCCCGCACACAAGCGTCTTCACCAGGCTGCGGCAGTCTGACACCTGGAAGGTTTGTTTATCCTCTTTCTCCCCGGCTCTATCGAAAGGTGTGGCAGGGGGCGGGGCAGGTGGAACTGGTGTGGGCGGTGCTGGCGGAGGTAACGACGGTGTTGTGGCTGTGGGTGTGGCAGGAACACCAGGCAACGCCCCAGTATCCACAACGCCCATTTCGGACTGGGGCTTGCACTTTTTGAAGATGGATACAAGCTGGTAGCGTGCGATGGTGTGGAATTTCAACACAAACACCTGCCGGAAAAAGTAGAAGCAGAGAATTAAAAAATCCATTAAAATCTTGCAGGTTTTTTTATTAAAAAACAAACAAACAAAAAACACACACAGTCTAACTCCCTTTGGCCCATCAATAAAACACTGAAACCCTCAATTTTAAAATCTATTTGGAATCGAATTCCAGGGCTTCACAATATAAATGCAATAGTTGGACTGTGGTTATTTTGCGACAACTAACCATAAACAGCAAAAATTATCCTGTTCATGATTAGCGGAGTTGTTTTGCTTACCATTTACTTTATACCACAACTATGGCATTTGGCTGATGGTCTTTTTAAAAGTGACATACAGTACGTCAATAACGTTACACACGACTCCTAATGCTACATTCACCTTCTTGTGTAAAATGCTCATGGACTCTTATTGGTGTAGTGTGCCCAGTCACTGAATTGAGGCCTAGTCTTTCACAGGGAGGGCGGTGTCATTACCCACTGTGCTATATCAACCACTACGTTATTAGAAGGAAAAAAAAATACATGGCTAAGACTAAGGTGCAGGGTTACGCACCACCCAACAATACAACCATTAAGGCTTTAACTGAGCTCACCTGTAGGTACTTCACAAAGCAAGAAAGCTTAAAAACTTTTGGAATTACACAAAGCACTTTTTATATTGGACAGGCTTGTCTTTAAGCTTAAGTTCTGTTTAAACTGAAAAATCCTGATTTGTGAAATTCCCACCTGGCACAAATATCTACATTTATTGTTATATATTGAATAATAGCTCCACTTTTTCCCAATCAAAAGCATAAAACTTAATAATGTTTCATGGAAATAACCGTTAGCTCCTTCAGTCTACCATTACACCAAACAGACATTACACCAAACAGCTTACTTCATCAATACACTCTCTCAGAAGCACTCATGTGAAACTGGGATTGGTCAATACACTCAGAACTCACACTGGCCAGAATATGCAAATGAGCATATTCAATCAATCAACAAACCCTATATTGTGTAGGCCTGCTACACATCGTTAACACCTAACGATACCAACATAACGCTGCAGACCCAGCCTCACCTCCAGCATCCTCATGAGAATGTCTCGGCCATTGCCGTTCTCCTGTTCACTCTTGGAGCGGATGCAGTCCACCAGGTTGAGCAGCAGCTTACAGGACATGGTCTGGATGCTACTGGGCAGGGACTCGTCGTCGATGTTCTTGGCGAACAGCTGCACGGCCAGCGAGAGGTCCGTCAGAGGCAGGTTCTGTCTGACGTGGTGCACCAGATCTGCCAGCGTGCTGTAGGCCAGGGGTCTGGAAAGACAAAACAGCACAACGTGGACAAAATACTATTACCATGTATGTATGTTACAGCATGATGATATGGTCTACTGCTGTACTGCGAAAGGCCAATAATGTGTTAATTACCAAACAATCTACTGCACTGTCCTACTCTAGAGAACTCTGTTCCGTCTCTATATAACTTCTTAGTTGACCACCTAGACTCTGTAGCCTCCATTAACATCAGTTTCATAGGCCCTATAATAGAACTCGGTGGGACTCCATGAGATACGTTAGATCAAACGGTTTTCAAAAGAATTCACAATAATTTCTGCATAAGGATACATAACTGAATGAATAAGCCTAGGGTACAAGGAGTTTGACTAAGGCAGAACATCCGAGGTGAAAAGTTGGGGAGGGAGGCTGGCCGAATATGCAAAACGACCAGCCAGAATAAACGATGCTAATGATTCTGACGGATCCGAAGTCGAGCCAGATTTGCCGGGTGAAGGCTGACGGCCTGAGCGTAAGCGGTGCTGGCAGCCGTGTGACACCTGGGGGCCGGGTGATGGACAGTGCAGGACAGCCCCCCCCAACGCTGCTGCACTGACAGGCTGGCACTCAGAGATGGCACCTGGATCTCTTCAGTCCAATGGGGCTTCGCAGCTCAGTCATGCTCCATTAACCGGGCATTTTCACATATCCTGAACATAGTCCGCCGTCTTCTCCTTCCCATTTCCACCGCTTTCTCAGACAAGCAGCAGAGACTCCACACAGCAACAGTGCAAAAAGCTTTATGAAAGTGCCATCATTCTGGGCTGTTGCCACTCCGCCACCCCTCATTAAACTATGGTGCAGATCTGTGATGGGCCAGACAACATGTTGACATCTGCCCACAGTTTAGATAAGAGAAAATACTGCGAACATTCGGACCCTGCATAACGTTAATTCACACCTCTCCACTCCTACCATGCAAGGAAAGGGTTAAATGTCACTGTGCTCTTACCTCAACGTCTCTCTCGCTGTGTAGCCTGAGCCGATGAGTATCGACTCATCGAAAAGTTTGTCCATGCATGGAATGAATTCTGCAAGACAAATGGTGCTCATCAGATACCATCACATCTCTCAGCAACTACAGAAAGGGCAAGCAGCCCCTGAACCATGAGGCACATCGACGCAGCGTCTTTGTAGTTAGAGCTTCACATTGATTCATTTATCCTCCACAGGACTAACGATCTAGCCGAGTGTATCGCATTCCTTTCTCAACTGTTATTGATTGAGGACTGACGCTCACAGAACACACTGCAGGAGCTTAGATGAGCACATCATCAAGCACTAATAAGTTTTCATTAAGTCTCAAAATATTCATAGGGTGCTTTGTATACGTAAATACAAAAAAGCCAAATTCGAAGTAAGCGTGCAGCGGTCTCCTTCAAAAGGCAAAACTTTCAAAACTTCATTGTAGCTCAAGCCCATCTAGCTACCAGCCACAGGCATTTAGAGTATTCTAAATAATAAAATAATACAAATACATTAAAACAAAAGCATGATTATTAATTATGATATAAAAAAACATAACTAAATAAAAGCCTAGTTGTCAAAAGTAGGTGGTTCCTGACCATGCTGAGAGGCAAAACCCACCAGATTCTCTGACCATCAAATAGAGTTTAAAGAAAAAGTAAGTAAACCCTTTGCAATCACATGGGTTTTAGCATTAAATACCCAGAGTGCAGGCTAGAAAAAGTAAGTGGTCCCCTTTTGGACCATTTCTCCCTGTAAATGGTTTTCCCAGCTTTATGCATCTCTAACAAATATTCTTTCAGCAGTTGCTTGCATGAAGGCACAGGTAACACCAATTACTCTTTCTAGAGAAGAACAGATTTGTCAGTTCAGACTTTGTGTGTCTTTACATAATTGGCAATCCCCACTTACAACCCCATCTACTAAACTGAGATGTCAATAAGCTTGAGATGTTTAACACAGAGGTTGACTTACTTTTTCTAGCCTGCAATATGAATATTTACTCAATCTGCTCAACATTGTGCTTGCCCATAATTGTGGTAAGGATCAGACCACACTTATTAGTGATCGCAGCAGAAATCTAAAACTTCTCTTAAAATAAAGAGTTCTCTTCCTTTTTCTTGTAAATGTGTTCCATTCGGTTGAGATTTTTTCCCCTCAAGGAAAACGATGTCAACTTGTGGATTGTGAGTGATATTTTACTGGTCGAACAGGTGACGAGAAGTCATGCCTATCCCTGCTAGCTACTATTTAAAATATTCAGCTGTCTCTACATGGTCTCATTAGCAGCAGTGTGTGAGCCGCGTGCCCTGTAGGAAACTCACGGCTGCGCAGGTCTGTGGTAAGGATGTGTTTGGCAGCGATGAGCAGCTCTTTGCGCAGGTGAGCTGTCTCGGGAGGACAGTTCGACAGCAGCTGGAGCATACCCTTTACCATCTGCTGAGAATACTTCCCAACCAGGTCCTGTGCAGAACACATGCATATATTTATTGACCACAGATGAACACAAAGAACATGTTACTGGTTAAATTAGCTGCTGATTAGAAATAGTAGTTCATGCGTTTGTCCTATATTAACCACATATAAACTAACGTGGTTCGGTCATAAAAGCACAGTACCTGGTAGATGCGGATGATATAAGCCAGGAAAGACAGGGTCTTGATCTGAGCAGCAATGAAATCTGCATAAAGCTCCTTGTTGTATAGCTTGTGCTGCCTGTAACGACCACAGAAGCAAATAGAGGGTGCCTATTAACATCAGAACTAATGCAATCATCTCCATTACGACAATCGAGAGGTTTTGATTAGTGTGTTTGTTTTGAGAGGAGGATACAGACCGAGCCTGAGGAGACACTTGCAGCATAATGGTATTCATAATCAGGGGCACAAACTCAGACACCACATTGTGAATGTTCAGTTTGTAGAGCTGCAAAAACAAAGAGAAACAGATTTGAGAAACGGCTGACAACCCTACACAGAAACAATCATGGAGAATCAATCATCTTCCCCTTTAATGACAGTTTTCCTCTTACCGCAAATGTAGTTGAGCAGCCAAGAGCTTCTGTAGGTTTGCAGGAGAACTATAGGGCTAAATGTACCATTGTATGAAAGCTCATATTAATTCTCTGGGGTGGCCTAGCTGACCCTGTACTCTTACCCTGGCTTTCTAAGCTGGGATTACAGGCACATTGTTATAATTATCTATTATTATTATTATTATTATCATCATCATCATCATACTGTACTGATAATGTGATTTGACACCACGTGACATGCCGTTATCTACAAACAGACACAAATATAGGTCTGTCAAGATAAATACTTTATCAGCTTCTCATACAATACATGGACCTAAATATGTTTTTACTTAACTTGGTACTGCACATTGTGTTTGCCCCCTGAGAGCATGAATGAGCCAGTATTGTGACTTTGTATAAAAACAGTGTTTTAATTTGACATGTTTAATTTATTTTGGATATTTAAACATTTTCTATATTTCAATTTCAGTGTCCTATATATCTCTATACATCTCTCTCACTATATATCTATCCATCTCTATATCTATCCATCTATATAAATAAAATTCCTAATAATTAAACTGTTAATTGCTCTTTTAAAGGGTCTGATTGCAATATGATGCCATTATTATCATCATCATGCCAGAGGAATAAAATGGTCTTAAAATTACAGTGATGTCGTTTGTCTCTAGGGATAGACCGATCAGTGTTTTTAGGGCCGATACCGTTTCGTAATACGGTAGGGCTGGAAACCTTTCTAGGTAATGAATCAGCCACCTTTAAGATGCTGCGGAACTCCAAACACCAGCTTAGAGAGTCTGTGAGTTGCACTGCTGTTACTCACAAACAAGTTAGTGGTGTTAAAAGTATTTATGCAGCAATTACTGGCCAATTAATTCTGATAACAATACATAGATGGTTGAACCTTCCATCTCTATTGATCACAATAACTCAATGAGGTTTGAAGCCATCATGCCTTGATGTAGGCATGCAGCCGGCACGCACTGTCTTGGCTGATCAACTGTATTTGGAGAAAGAGGAGAACTGTGCAAGCCTGATTTTTAGCATAGGGGCCCATGTAAGTTTCTGACATGTCTTCCACTTGTGTGCTTTGGTGCTTTATCTCCTTACTTGATACATGAGCACCACGATGATGGGCAGCTCCGCCAGCACCTTGAGCGACAGCGACCCCCGCGGGATTATGGTATGCTGGAGAACAGAGAGGAGACAAATGAGATACGCACTTGGGGAAGACAGCAGTCAGATACAACAGAGAGCGCGGCTGCTCAAAGGTGCACCAGCTGTCACTAATAAAGAATGACAGAGCAAGCAATTAATCAAAAGTGCTTTTCTACCCATAAAGCGTAATGATCGCCTTGTCTGTTTATGGGGACATTAATGGATTATCAAACAGCTTTACAGGCTGCGATGGTTTCGGTTTCACACACTAAAAGGCATTAGCACTTGCAATTCACGTCAAAAGGCATCATCATGGTGTTCAACACAGTGGAGTGAGACCCTCTAGTGGCCAAACAGAAGAATTACACTAAAAGAAAACATCTATGCCAAGTGGCACTGCATTGCCTTAATAATACAGCAATACTGTAAACAATTGAATACAGTAAGGCACATAAGTTCATATACATTTTTCAAACCATAGCCTCTTCTCTGCATTTTGACTGCCCTGAAAAATAAAACTGCTCACTGAAAAACCAGCTTTTAAAAAAAACTGCAACCATATTACTTCGCATATTATTTTGGTGACAAATGACTGGATGACTGGAATGAATGACTGGAACGCTTACAGTTAGAAAAAGACAACTTCTCAAATTCTGCCTGATTAGGAGTGTGTGGGTGAATCCCATGGTAAAGTTTATTCCTATCTCTCATTTTATTTATATATATCATTAAATGAGAGATACATTGGGAGACCCTGGAAACCCTTTGATTTAAAAAAAAAATAATAATAATTGTAATTCTTCCTTTAAAGCAACACTATGGAAAACTGGCAGGTCTTGCTCATGGTTCCCCGTACAGAACCTTCACAGAAAGAAGCATGTGGACTGAATGTGGCCACGAATAGGACTCGCAGCGTTGCCTGGTTCTCGCCACTGTTCTCCTGCCCAATTCTCAAAATTTACATACCGCAATTTTGAAACTGTTATTTTAAGGTAAAAATGCTAAATAGTGCTGCTTTACATATGGCAACATTTGTTGCAATATGCAGACCAGGCTTAATGTTTTTACAACATGCCAAGATTTCTAGAAACCCAATGCTGCAGAAGCTTTTATGACAGATTTACAGGGGAAGCTGCTCTAGGTTATAGTACTATAATGTTATAATCTGGAGCTATTATGTTTTTGTGATCAGCTCACAATCACAATTTCTTTTTAAAACAGTATATAAGATAATGTGGAAATTAGGTCATTTGTTTGATCTACTTAACATTAGATTAGCAGGAAATCTGAAAATCAGTACTGAATTCTAGTGCAGGCAGTTCGGGCATTAGCTGAGACACTCAGATCTTATCAGTTTTTACTTTCAGCACCCAGAACTGGTGGTCTCTCACTCTCACACACACACACACACACACACACACACACACACACACACACACACACACACACACACACACCTTTCTGGGCTAAAGCATTTCGCCATCATCATTGTGTCTCAACTAATCATGCCTGAAAGCAAGACCTCAAATACCACATGAATTTATTTCAGAGGTTCGACCAAGGCTGGTTTCATACAGTCTACCTCTGCACAGCTGGTCTCAAAAGCGAAAGAAGCATGTGGACTGAGGCGGTAGGGTACACTACAGGACTTTAGACTAATATGACATTATGCAGTTCTTGTGGGAGATCTCGTGCAGATTTATTACTCACCCCATTTCAGTCACTGGGGCATCAACCTGATTTTAAAGCGGTCATTTCAAGGTAAATGTTACATAATTTTACTTTAATAGGAAAACCAGCTATAAAAGAGCAGAAAATCAGCCAGAAAACGAGCGTGTGGAACATAATTTTTTTTCTACAGAAGGCAAACTCCTATTCTCTAAATTCTGCGACAATTCACTGCCCGTGCCGGCTAGTAAATGCTAGAACCAGTTTATGCCAAGCAGATGTTTGAAACCAGCACAGGTGCGTAGTACAGCAGTAAGGAGTGCCCCATGTCCACTGACCGTTCGAGTCTCGCTGTCCTCCCGCTCAGGTGCGGTCTTCACCATCACTGAAGTTATCATGCCCACCATCTCCGGAGAGGGCACCGTGTTCTCCGCGATCACCTGAGGGTTCTCAAAGTACCTTGTCTGAAAGGATCATTTGAAAGAGAGCCAGAATCAGAAACAGCACAAAGTAGATGTATGACTGCAAGGTTTACTGCACTTATATCATCTAACATAGGAAAGGCTTACCACCACTTTTGGCAGATCTTTGTAGATTTGCTTCACAAAATCCAGAAAATGATGAATCTGTGAGGAGACAGAGAAAACAGTTACCCCAGGTGTTTAACACTAATACGAAATTGGGCTGTGCATAGGCAAGAACCTAGTGATACAACGCATATCACAATGCAGGGGTTACCATTGAATATTTTGTATATGCAAGGTGACATACTGCGATTTGTTTAATCAAATTTTAGGAAAATTGTCCTAGTAAAATTTTTTTTTTTAAATAAATAAATAAACAAACATTTAAAAAAAAACATTTGCACAAAATCATACATTTTACACAATCAGAACAGGGTAATGTTCTGCTATCTAGCAATCATGGCTTAAACACAACACAAAATGATCCTCAATATTTTCTTGCATTCCTAGTATGTTAGCGAAAACCACCTAGATTTAGAGACCTTTCAACACAAAATTTGACTTTCGTCTGATTTCTGTAAACGCAGGGACAGTCTTACCTCTTGAGAGATGGGAGGCCTGAACTGCTTGTGCAGCTCAATGATGATGCGCAGACAGATGAGCACATTCTCTTCACTCTCGATCTAGAGAAGAACAGTGAGGTTCACACTGATTAGAACCAGAAAGAGGAACATGCAGTGTGCCAGTTCCCCGTTTATTAGTAATGTCTACCTTGTACCAACAGTCACTGTCCACATTATCAGAAACACCAACTACACTGGTGCATTACATTTATATAGTAACTACAAGTAACCATCGCTTAGAGCAGCATGTTGCTCTGATTGTACGATTGTACATTAGTCATAGCAGCACTGCTGGGGATTTTACACAGTTCCACCAACCACAAAGAAATATTCGGCGCTTGGGCCTGTGGTCAAAAACTAACCGCTGATGAAGGGTAAGACACAAATTGCTACAGCATAGATGTGGTACGTGTATCAGTATAATCACAATAAATGTACCATCTACTTTGGTTTTGAAATTTGGGGTGCGGTAGCTCAAATCACCTTCCCCAGATTGCAAAACTGAAGCAGAAGAAGGTACATTATAATTATGCATGTCTAAGGTACAACAAAATTCTTCACTTTGTATATCCCATCTTAGAAAGCCAGGTTCAACACATAGGGTCAGCAAATCTACAGCACCCCTGGAGCACAGAGGATTAGGTGCCTTGCTCAAGACCCAAAGAGTGGCAGCTCAGTGAATGTGGGTATCGAACCCACAACCCTGTGATCAATAACCCAGTGCTTTCACCAAAAGAGCCACCAGTGTCTGACTGCTTAAAGCAGCAGTGTGTGGCACTTGGACCTAACAGAATAACAGCTTCAAAATCTCGTTGACACTTCACTATCGATTCTACTCTGGGTTTGGCAAGATGCTAACTGCACTATGGAAGCGAGAAGACAAGCTTACAAGAACTCGGGTCATTTGTGTAAGATCCTGCAACTTTACCCTGAGTCAGTCCACATGCTTCTTTCACTTCGGATGACAATTGTGTCTCTCTCAGCACATAAAAAATGTACATGAAAAGGGGTGGCCCAAAGCATGGATTCCACTTCCTGACTGTAGGGGGAGCCGAGGAGCAAGAAATCCCAACTCTCCCATAACGCTGCTTTAAAGACACTCACAACTTTCCTAAAACGTCAACATCTGATTCATGACGCCCTCCTACATCCCTGAGCTACAGCATCTAACTGTCCACCTACAAAGCGCACCAACAAGGTAAGCAGTGGCCAACAACATTAAGTCAGCCAAACAAAGCACAGTTTGCGAGAAGATGCTGGTAGTACAATCAAACCAACCTCAAGGAAGCGGAACATCACGGAGAGGATGTTCTTTATGTGGGGCCGCAGGTGTTCGTTGGTGGGAATGCGGTGAATGATCTCGAGGACCAGCTTCCTTAATTGCTGCAACAGAAGATAGATCAGCAATAAATCAGAACTGGGCTGGGTAAACAGAAACACCACAGAAATCTTCATCATCAGCAGTTAGCGAGAAAAGTGCCAGTAAACAACCTGGGTGGGCTTCTCCTGAAGAAACTGCACCTCTCCATCCTGAAGGAAGGTTAGGAAGCGAGGGATGATGTGTTCCAGGAAAGTGGAGTACTGAGGTGAGGAGGTCACATTCTGAAGTGGGGAGAAAACACAGGACTCAAACTTTAGAACTGGGAATAATCCCACACTTCCCAAAGCCTGATTAAAGGAATACTCCAGCATTCTGGAGCAACTGCCTTTCGCCTTTGTATGCTGTAGCTTTCCTTAGGCCTTCCTTCCTTCCTTGGTGCGAGACTAACATTAGAGAATTTTAAAGGGCCTATATTTCACACCCTCCATGTTTACGTGGCCTACATATGAATTCTTTATGGGTGCATGTTCCCCCTTTTTACAGCATAATGTTATAACCTCTCCATAATTCTTACAATCACAATTTCTGTGTTACTGTGTCTTTTAGAAATATGACTATAATTGACCTCTGTTCTGAAAAGGCCTTCATTGAATTGAGTCTTATTTAAAAAGCTGTCCAGGTGGAAATACTCTGCATGACTTGGGCATTATGAGCTGCTTTAGGCTTAAATGCATATGCAATGCATTTTTGTGAAAACACTGAATTTGATGCTTCTGAATTTATGACTTTTAATATACAGGCAATATAAATTGAGGATGGAAACAACATTTTGATTTGGTTTCATACTACTTATACATTATATATAAAATTCATATAGCCAGACACACTACTTGTATCCTTACAATAAATGCATTCTTAATGCTAATATGCTATGCCTGTTAATGATAACTTTAGGATGCATTGGCACTGCTCTTAGGGGGCAACGGAAGGTAACTAATCAGCTCCCGCTCTTGTTTTCCTCTACCAAAGCCTAGCCAGCTGACAGAAGCTACAGTGAATCCTTGCTCAAGCAGTCATGATGTTGCAGGCTAGCTCATCTTGAAGACACTAAATGTGAGAAGTGTTGGTATGGATTTCTACCACACTACATCCAATTTATTCAGTTCCAAAAAATGCAAGGAAAATATGTGCCCGATGCTGAAGGCGGGCTTCCAGATGCTTGGCATCAGATATAGCGACCCTTAAGCTTTTGTGCTGCCGCTCCAGAGCAATGCTTTCAGCGTTGATTTTCTATGGAGACTATGCAAGCTGTACATATCAGTAATAGGTGCACCTGAAGACTGTCTGGGTACTTCTGGACATGCAATGTATCTGTAGCCCTCATGCAGGAACTTGCTAGCTATCTGAAGGGCTGACATGGTTGTGTACTACACATCAACCTGAATTGTGTCCACATTCAATTGACTCAAGAACTAATCTCAGAACTAATCTTCTGAAAGCGGACCACTGTCTGATCACTATTGAAGAAATATGACATGAGGGCTTACCTCAAAGTTCTCACTGACTTCCTGCATCATTTTCAGTTTGGTCTCATCCTCTGAAACGTGCGAGCACCAGAGAGCACAGAGTCAGTGAAAGTAACCATTCAGTTCCCAACGTCATTCCAGAAACAAACAGAGGCCGTCAGATCTTATCAGTTTTCCTTTCACCACCCAAACATACAGGCACAATCAACCATCCACACACCAAACACTCACGCTCTCTACCAAACACACACACACACACAAGCCAATAGTTTGGGCTAAAGCTGATCGCTCTCATCACAAACCTCTGGAGCTACAGTTACAGCAAGGAACTCCATGTCCAAAAGTTTATAGACACCTGCTCATCTATCATTCCTTCTAAAATCAATGGTATTAATATGGAGTTTGTCCTTTTTTGCTACAGGAACGTCCTCTAATCTGCTAGGGGGACCTTACACAAGATGTTGGGACATTTCTGTGAGGACTTTATCGAACCCAGCCATAAGAGCATTAGTTAGATTAGTTCTGGATCAGAAACACCAGTCCACACCCTTCCCAAAAGGTGGATGGTACGTTAAGTTCTCTTCTCCACAGCTCAAAGCTGGTGGGCTTTAAAACCTTCTATATGCTCAGCATCGGACATGATGACCTCAGGTCCATGTGTGACCACTCCAGAGCGTCCAATCTTCTATTCTAATCGTACAAGCTGGGCATATCTGCAGAGGATGCACCAGGCAAGTTAAAGTAGCCAATTCCACATGTTAGAAAGGGTAGATGTCTAGATACTTTTGGACATGGTTCATGGTGCAAGAACTTGTCAGTCACGGAAGGGCTGATATGGTTGTGTACTCACGAGTGTTGTTGTCTGTGAGGGCTGCCACAAACTGCAGGTACTTCTTCATCAGGGTGGTCTGATCCACCACCGTGGGGCTGGGCGTCGGCACGAAGGCCATGGTGGCGGCCGGGACAGACAGGATTGCGGTGGAGCAGAGGCAGACCAGTGTCTGCGCAGGATTCAGTTAAAACTCATGCCGCCTGCAGGACATCCACACGAACACACAACACACACACACACACACACACACACACACAGAGAGAGAGAGAGAGAGGGTCCCGATCTGTTAGTTACTCACAACACAGCTTCTCCAAACCAGAGCCAAGTTAAGCAATCTGTGGGGTAAACAACTGCAGTACGCTTATGCGTATCAGTTATCAGTAGGTTACCCTCCACTTTTATAGTAGAACTTAAATCGTGTGGTGTTTTGAAGAGAAAACAAAAATAAACAACAAATAGAAATAATTTGCATTAAAAAAAATAGATACACCTGAATATATAGAATACATGTAACTTATATCTGCAGCCCACAGTAAGGTTATATGCGGTGAGCTATCAGCATAAAGAAGGCGTTGTCGAAAACAGCACGGTAGGATCCTCACAGGACCCCCACACACACACTCACTGATCACAATAAACACAAGCTAATGGAGCTAATCGAGCCAGTCCACCTCCTTTCGCTCACTTACACACAACCTCCACTGAAGAAGCCCACTGGATATCCGTCGGTGCACTTAAAACAACTTTATCTGCAGTTTTCCAACGCAGCCGGCGCGCCAAATCGCAGGCTATGCTACGCTAAGCTAGGCTAGGCTAAGCTAACTGCACGCCTACTGCAGTCAGACGCGTTCAGATGACATCACTGCGGTTAAAGCGAAGCGAGCCAGTGCGGCGAAACAAAAGCCGTGACATATTGAATTAAAAACGTCAAATAAAAGCAAAACCTCCGCAAATCAGCGCAGAAGAGATGCTAGAGTTTGCAAAGTTACATTCTCCGTCATTTTCAGCCCATATCGTAGATGTGAGCTTTCGGTAAACACACTAACCTGCTGCTGAGACAGCCGTTCCCCTGCTCTCCTATCAATGCAACTCTATTTAACCACCATCAGCAAAAACAAGCACACATCTCCGATTCACTCACACACGCACGAGTATTAGCGATATAAATGCAAGCTCTCCCCAGTAATATAAATATAAAAAAGAGAAGTGCATTAAAGGACTTACAGCAGATGGAAAGAGAGGGAAGGAGTTCTATTTCTGCTTCCGCTCACACAGACTCAAACACGGCGGAAGGATCTGAAGAACACCGCGCTATGTTAATCTATTCATTAATAATTAGCGTACATTTATGCGTTTAAAAATAACAAATAATGTGTTATATATGTCATTCTCTCGCTGTGTAACATTATGTTGGCGCTAAGTGTGTACCTTTCTTTTGTTTTGTCGTTTTTAACACAGCAGTATAGTCCGACGCGGACGGATACTCCCAAAATAGTAGTAGCCAGAAGACCATCGAAAACGAAGGTCTTTCATTTCTTTTGTATTTCCATTGATTAAGCAGTTTTTTTTATCCCGTTGTGTCTCACATACAAAGCCTGATTTAACACTTAGACGTCTATGTCTTTAAAAACACTAGATATATTTACAGAAATTATGCAGGGATTATATTCACGTACAGTACATTTTATTTTAAGCAGGCTCTCAGCACGTTATTTGTCATTTTAAAATGTAAAAATTACAAAGCTATAATAAACAGTGTAAGTTCTATCCCATTCTTAGTTCAAATGGGCTTAATATTGTGACATTAATGCACGCAGAGTGGCTGGTTGGGGTTTTACGCACACGGAGATGCAAGTACATTAAATGGCCACCTGAGGTCGCTGCGTCTTTGGGCGTCAATGTGAAGAAAACATGGCGTGTTAGTGAACGCAATCAGAGCCACAGATTTTGTGCCTGTTGAGAGAGTTGGAGGCATCATCACGGTTGCCACAGTCATTAGACAAGAGCAGTACGAGTTATTCAAGCTTTCTTTAGACAACAAGAAACAGGAACAGCAGGGGGAAGATATGTAGACCTAAATCAAGACGATTTGGAAAAAAGAAATGAAAATGTTAATGCAGGTTTATTAAAGTTATGTATTTATATATCCGGAATGAACAGTTCCATAGAATCCCTCCACATAAAGTCAAGTAACACACACCACTTGCACATATTTGCAGGGTTTTCACATTTGTTCTGTACCCCAGTATCCCCCACACAGCATCTCGTGGTGTAGGCCCTGCACCATCTGTATATATGCAAATACATAGTAGGCCTGTATATTAGAAAAGCAGTATATTGTGGTTTGTTTTGGTTTTTAATCACATAAATAATTTTTTTTACCAATATTTACAAATTTTATTCAATTAAAATGAAAAACTAGCAGTCAGTGGTTTAAACACAGCAAAATGAATCACTGTCTGCCTCAAATCTTAGCATCTAAACTATAAAATTAAAACATATATGATGATGATGATGATGATGATAATAGTAATAATAATAATAATAATAATAATACTGTGATACTCAAGTGTATCACAATTTCCCTATATCCCTAATATATAGTGTGCGTAACACTGATTGTGACCAGTTAAGGGGATGTATTTGGTCTACCCGCATGACCAACTTGACCAAGCCAGTCATCCAGTATGAGAAAGCTTGTTTATTAGTATGACCATTGTCACCATGCTGGTCAATCAGCATGAGCAGCATGACCATGAGCATGTTGCTTGAGTTTGATGGTTTTACTGGTCTAGCAGCATGGCCTACCTGACCACCCCAGTCAACCATATACAAATATCGTATGTAGTCTGTGCTACAGAAGCTGTAAGCATTAACAACATCCGGCCCAACCTGTTAGAAGACTGACCCCTGGAGTCCCCTTTACCTGCATCAGACCAGCTGCCCACCCTCCTGCCACTGCCACCTGCCTGCTGACTACAGTCAAATCTACATGGACTCTTAACTACATTAACCATCATTACTCCCATTACTCTTACCATCACTGCTATGATTATATTAGTTATACTATATCATGATTATTGTGATTATTATATTATGATATTGTGATTATGTTGCACACCTGAGCAGTCTTTCTCCCAAGGTTTCTTCCTACAGCTCTGAAGGAGTTATTCCTCGCCACCGTCGCCTTTGGCTTACTCACTGGAGGTTCTTAGGTTTTCACGTCTTCTTATGTTGTTGATTTCTTTTGATTTGATTTGGAGAATATGATCATTCATTGGTTATAGGAAGTTATGGGAAAGGGAAACATGGCTCTGAGATGGTTTTCCTCTGGAACTGCATACATCTCTGCTTAATGATGTCAGACAAGCCATTTGCCACCTTTGCCATCTGACTGAGCACAATCACAGTAACACTGCTGGAGCACAATAAATGATCCAGATGGTGAAAAGGTTGCATTATCATTTCAATGGCCTCGCTGTTCAGCTGGGGGGACATAAAAGAGCAGATGACATCCTGTCCCCCACCGAACGAAACTTCAAATACTTTAATATGACAGATTCATATCGGGCAGGGGGAGCTTCACTGTGCAGATGAACAGTGGCCTGTTTGCAGCTACTTGTGGCAATCTCTCGTTGACCACTGGCCCTCGACTATGACTCCTCCTTCAGCAGCATGGGATCAGAATGTCAGCGGAAATTGGATTTGTGCTTCAGTGGCTGCTCCTAGACAGAAATTCTGTTTATGTTTTTTAATGAAAACTTCATGTCCTTCACAGAGTCTAACAGCTTGTGTTTCAAAGACAGCAAGAACATATGAAGATATACATATACGTGTGAATGCATTCAGCTACTTGCACCCATTGCTGACACAGATGTGCAAATGCACACACACACACACACACACACACACACACAAACACGGCTTGTCTACTCCCTGTAAAGAAGCACTGCCAATAGAACAGGACTCTCTGGAGCAGATAAACTGGAGCGTGTTGGCTCCTTGTCTAATGCCAGGTGTGGGCTAGTGGGGTATAAAGCCCCCCCAGTGTTGAGCTGTGGAGCAGGAGCAACTTTATGTAAGAATCCACATAGTCAGTGCAGGCTCCAGCACAAGTTTAATCCTCTGTACTGGAACGATTACATTGTCCCTATCAATTGAATTGTAAATAGATAATGATGGTGAACAAGGTTTGGAGGGCCCATCTGTGAATTTATTGCCTAGTGCCCTAACAGACAATAGAATCGCCACTGTCTCCATCCAATACTTTGGGATGAGTTGGGGATGAGGTGGGGATGTGGTAAGGTGGTGGTCATCCAGCATCCTGACCTCACTAACATTAACACACTAGTCAATGAATGCAATCAAATCCTTACAGCAGTGCTTCAAAATCTAGTAGTAAAGTCTTCCCTGGACAGATAAAGTCTTTTTTAATAGCCTTGATTTTGAAGAAACAAGGAATGAGCAGGTGTCCTAATACACTTGTCTGTCCATATGGTGTATAAGCAACTAAAATTCCACATTTGAAGTCATACAATAAAATGAGAGATGATCATTAATCATTTATTATTCTTAATTATTTTTATTTAAAATGTATATAATGTATAATGTATTTAAATAAAAAAAATAACTTGGCTTTTGTACAGGGGAAGCAAAAAATCACTCCCTTTCTGATGTTTCTTGAGGATGGGCAGAAATTTTGTGGATACTTGAGGCAATTGATTATAATGCTTTTAATTATGTATTTATTTGTATAGCTGTCTGTTGCAGAAGGACAGGAAGCAAGGTAGCAAATGCGTCTGGGCGGGATTTCTAAATTGAGTAAAATATCTGTGATTTCGCGTAGATTTCACGTCGTCATTCCGTGTGCTCGGATTTTAACAACTTTCCCGCCTCTCTGCGCCACTATTGGTCTACATGTACCTGCATCTACATCAACCATTGGTCAAACTGCTAAGTCCCGCCTTCCCGTCGCCACTATTGGCCCACATGTTCCAGCATCTACATCAACCATTGATCAAACTGTTTCTCACCACAGCCCAATGCCTAAAAATGCCTGAAGGCAAACGAAAATAATGACTGATGTTTTTTTTTATTTGAATGATGTATTTATTCATATTTATTTTTTTTAAATTAGGATGAAAAATGTAATTTAAAATGTGGTATCAGAAAACGAATGAAAAGTTTTTATTTATTTATTTAAAGACACATAGCAATAAAGGTTATTACAACTATTTATTAGTTTTGCTAAACTTTTTTATTTATGTTTATTATTATAGCTGCATGATTATAAAATATCTTCCTACCTTACACATACTGCTACAGTCCTACAACTCTTAGGTATACTTGAAGCCCGCCACCAGCCACAGCATCCACACAGTGTCCTCTTTCTTGAAAACCAAAATATGGCCCCCCTTGCTTATCCAGTTAAAGCATCACACAGCGTATGCTTTCAGCCAGTGTTTTTAGAGTGTGAATGAGAGTGAGCCAATAGCCTGCAGTGTTTACATGTGGCTGCTAAATAACTAATATACGACCAGTTTACAATCAAATGCAGCAGTCAGCAGTTTCTTTGTGGCATAGTGGTATGAAATATTTGCAGAGATGGAAAATTCAGGTCCAGAAAGTAGAAATCCTCCCCTGGATTTTTTTTTCCAATTGTCTAGCTCCTCTAATTAGCTTAAACCAGGATTGGTTTAACTGGATTCAAGGTCCGGATTTGACGACTTGTGGCTTAAATCAACAGCGTTGATACAATGTACTGGTTAACTTTCTGGGCCTGATTCTTCGACCTGTTAGGGGTTTTAGTGATAGAACATACAGAATTATGAATTCTGTCAACCGACAGAACCGAGGAGGCAGAGGGAAACAATGATGCACTATAGAGTATTGCATTAGATGCCAAATAACTCCAAATGCTAGTGTTAGGCCGGAAGAAACCTCTATTTGTGTTCCTCACATTACTAAAAGTAAGTAGCCAGGTTGCACTGCTGGTGTTCTGTAGAAACAAAAACGCTTAAACTGAATCATTAATTAAAGTAAATGATTCAACAACCTCTTTTTCATTTTATATAAGCTGTAGCTTAGTATATGACACCTTCTTTAATTTCAGTTGAAATGTATTGCACATCGCTGGGTGAGGTACTGACCCACAACAGTGGAAAATCCTTTAAATGGCCATAGCTGTGAGTAATACATTACAAAACACCTGTTTCATAAGACATAGTCCATTCCTCTCATGGCCAGGAAGGGTTATGAGTTCACAGCATGAACATATCCGATCCCTGAAACCCTCATTTACTTAGCAACGCAGAACATGATGGAACAAATAATGCTTTCAAATTTCAGCCTCATAAAATGTCCTTATCTAACAGCTGTGATAAAAACCTGAATGGATGCTGGCTGGATTTTCATTACGGCTCAAGCCTCAACCCATCAAAAAGGTTGTACTAATGAAGATCCTTGAGGGGACTATTCAACAGCCAGTACTCTAATGTGTGAGCTTATGAAAGTGCGCTTTTCACGAGTAACATTTTACTCAGTGCACTCGCAATATGCTGATAGTCAGTAGTGGCTCCAGGGCTGCCCTTTTGGAGGGACACAAAAAATCTGTGGGTGGGATCTGAACCCTGAATTTCTCTATCAGTGAAAACCCTGAAACTGAGGCACAAACTGCTTTGGCAGCCCTATGTGCCCATGTCATAACAGTACCTCCATCATGTTTAACAGATTATGCTCTGGATCATGAACCCTTGCTTACCTTCTCCATACTCAACGTAATATTGGTCTATAACTAGACAGGCTTTTATTTGCGATGTTTCGAGCAGTTTAATCGTTCTGTTCATTTCTATTCTTGAGTGTTACCAGTGCAAGTCCTCTCTATTTAAACTCGTGAAGGCGTCTCTTGACTCTGACAATGATACTCCTACCTCCTCGAGAGCGTTCTTGAAAGTCTGCAGTCATCAGCTGTGGTCTTCCATGTTTTTTGGTTCTTCTAAGCTCAAAAGTGCGTTCCTTCTTTTCAGGAAAGTACCAAATTGTTGATTTGGCCACTCCTAAAGTTTCTACTGTCTCTCAATGATAGGTTTGTTTAGTTGTTTTGGGGTTTTTTTCAGCCTAATGAGGGCCTCCTTCATTTGCATTGACACCTCTTTGGACTACATGTGGAGAGTTCCCATGAACAGCTACCACTTGGAATCGACTCACTTGTCATTTGTCACTGTACTATATACAGCAAAATGGGTCCCCCGCATTTAACCCATCTGTGGTAGTGAACACACACACACACACACACACACACACACACACACACACACACACACACAAGTGAACTAGGGGCAGTGAGTACACACACGGGAAGTGGAGAGGGTAAAGGGCCTTGCTCAAGGGCAGTGGCAGCTTGCCGAGCCCAGGAATCGAACCCACAACCCTGTTATTGATAGCCTGGTGCTCTAACTGCTGAGCCACCACTGCCCACCACTGATAAAAAAATAAAATAAAAGGGAACAGGCTATCAGTGAATAGTCCAATTACATTTCAGTCTGTAAAAATGAAGGCAGTATGAAATGTTGCCTATAATTTTTAAATACTTAATGAAATATTTTTGTTAGAGCCCTGGAATTACACCTACACTTCCATCACACTGAATAAACTGTGTCCCTGTGTAAATGTGTATAGACCTGACTGTGCATGTTTATAGACCACAGTATGTCATACTGGGTCAGAAACAGTTTAGTCCATTTCAGATGACCTTACAACTCAACACTGTTTAAGGTTGGGGTGTGATGATTTCAACAGAGTTGGTTAGTTGATGCTAGTTGTTTTTTATATGCTAGCATTACAGATTAATAAAAATAATAATAATAATAATAATAATAATAATAATAATAATAGTACTTAATACTCATGTAGCGTAAAAAGGTAAACTGTGTTCTATCATAGCTTTTACTAATTGAGAATTAATCTTTTCAAATACCAGAGGCTACATGTATAGAAAGCAGGTTCCTGACTTGGTATGTCTTCAGTTAAGTCATCATTTTACAGAAGACCAAATTACACTGTTCATGCAAATCCCTGAAACTGAGACAGTTTCATTCTTCTGACGAGAACCGGCTGTTCGTCAGGCCTCGGTTCAGATTTCCAGGTAAGACAGTGTTCTACATTTCCCTTAGAGGGGGTCACTGAAGTAATGCTGACAGTTTGCTGTCCTGTCAAAATGGTTTCGGCTGGCAAAAAAGCACACATACAATAATCATGTTTGATTATTAAACAACCAATTGCAATGTGTCTGATTGTCTGCTGATATAGCTGCTATTACTGCCTTCAGCTGCTGGTCACCTCCGACCTCTCATTAATTTTTTTTTCGATTTCAGCATGAGTTGACTTGTTTTATGACTAGACTGATTTGTGAAGTCTAACTGTGCCGAACTACACAATTTATGTATTAATCCATGTTATGATTTGTGGCTCACTCCTGAAACATTATTGTGACAAAGGGGTTTCTATGGTCTGAGTGATGCTGTAGAACAACCACTTTTAGTTCAATGGGTGGAACTCATTAGTGATCTTTGGTCAATTGACTAAAATCGACCATTTAGTAATATGACACATATGGTGGTTGTTGTGGTCACAAGCTTAGGATTAACCTCTACCATTAGGCCAGAATGCCAACTTCTCATCTGACAGTGGGATTAGAGGCTTGACCTGTGCAAAAGTACTTTCATTGGCTCCCTTGAGCTGTTGACATCCTGCATTACTCAAGACTGACAATTGCTTGTACTGTAACTGTGCAGAGTAATTAAAGTAACTTCAGTGCATCCTCTTTTTCTTCTTTGTGAAGGTAAATTTGCTGTTTAAAAATCTTGAGGGGCGCTCTAGCTCTCAGATGTGTCATTTTATTATTATTATTAATATTATTATTATGCAATGGCTTGTAGCCTATTGTTAAAAGAGATGAGCCAGCAACCAGGGGGGCATAAGATCAGATCCTAGGACTGACTGTACTCCTGGTGGTGTCCTTGAGCAAAGACACCATTCTTTGTCATTGTCTCTTTACTGACATGGTGTCTTTACTTTGTAAAAGCCCTTTAAAAACGTTTTTTGAGTACAAATAAGCCAAACACAGGAAGATGTAGAGGGTTGGCAGAAGACCAGACAAACACACTGACACAAAGGGTACCTATTCTGCATTCAACCTGAGCACATAACTCTGAGGAAGAGTCAAATAACAGGGCTCCTCAAGTGTGAATTCCAGACTCAAGTGTGTCTATTCAGAAAAGGCAGAATAGCAGCCTTTATGTCTGTTTTCTCATTTTGTAGTTTGGCCTAAGTTGAAAAAAGTTCAGAGGCTACATCCACACATAACAGAATATTTTTCAAAAAGAAGATTTCTCTCCCTCACACCGAGACAAAAACGCTTGCGAGGAACATGCTTGTGCTCATAAAACTCCCATCCATGTTCCCATCCATGCGACAACACTGAAAAACCTCAGTTTTCAGTGATCAAAAACTGTGTTTTGGGGTGAACAAGACGCCAAAACCCAGACAAAAGCCTAAAAAATATCCGGACGGATGGGGCTGAACGAAAACCTCCCACTTCCAATCCTAGCCTAGACTAGAAGCACCTGTGAAAGGAGCGGTAACAGACTGCACACAGGTGAGTATAATAATGTCAAGGCGGGACTTGGGAGGAGACATGGGAGAAGACAAGGGAAGGGAAAGGGCTGAGACAGACCATGACAAATTATGTGTGATATTTCTTTAGCTAAATTATTTCCTAAAGGAATAAGATTCTACAGATACACTCACTTAACCCTTTGAGCCACAGTAATCACAACTTATCTGAAAATATTTAGAAAAGTTCTGGGGAAGACTAAAACATGTAGCGCACAGGAAGTGATGTAAGGACTGTAGTTTTCTTTTTTTTCAAATCTGGATCTACATGGTAGTTGGGGGAGCCTGTCCAGAACTGCTTACCAGGTGATCCAGGGTGGTTTGGCATGTGTGGTAGTGGGTTGTAATAGTAAATAAAATGCTGTACACTGGGAATTTACACATTTACATAATAAATCTACAGAAATCAGCACCATAAGGCCGACATGAGGTGGTTTTGCCTAGTAACCTCTGTGAATGTATGTGAAATAGAGGCTAAAAATTGGTGGTTAGAGTAACTACAGTGCATTTAGGGTAAACACATAATAACATGGGGAAATGATGATAGACATTGTGCCTATAGAGGATAACGTGTTTTTTTATGAGGATCTTTTTGGACACTAAGCTGTGCCCTGAACTAAAACTTTCCAGCCTGCCACCATTGGTCCTTTTGTTAGCAATCAACATTCTCATGGGGGTTTAAAAGTCTGAAAAGTCCTGATAAGATAACTGGCCCTCTCTTGCAAAAATGAGAGTCCTCAGAGAAACCACCCCAGAAATGGCCGTTGACCCTGCACCCACAAAAAATCTCAGCCCAAATCTGTTTTAGTTTACAATTCTCTGTGCCTGAAAGGGTTAACTCATGTACAATAATGTCTAGGAATGATAATAATCTCATTATGTCTCAATAAGAAGTATTAGATATTTAGAATTAAGATCATTTGCCTTGCTAAGCCATTATGTTTTATAGTGGGGCAGTGAAGGATTGACCTTTGGCGAGAAAGCACGCATCACCAATGGTCAATAGTTTTCCTCTGACAGAGTGATATCGAACTTTTCTTATTTCCAACACAAAACAAAAGGCTAGAATCATCTTGAGCCGACGCTGAACTCTAACATTCCCCAGTTTCATCTCCTCGGACTGTCTGAAGTGTCCTGATGCTGGGGTGAAAGGTGTCACAGTTCTGATGGGCTCAGCAGTGTTCTGCTGCATGATGGGCTGCGTTTGGCATCCGCTTTCACTGCAGCGGCCACCGCAGCCTGCCAAACCCTGGCCACTATAATGTTACATCCCTGTTTGTGGTGGTGCAAAGTTTTCATAAAATAACTGCTGTTGTATTTGCTTTTGGCTTCACTACTGAAAACCTTTTTCCAAAACTACAAAGGGTCATTGGCAGCAATCTGTTTAGACAGTAACGCATGATAAACACTTTGCACAGTTTATAGCACTGATATACAGTGTGGCCCAAAAAGAGGTGGTCCCAAAATTCACATACAGCTGTAAAAGACATGGTGCTTTTGATAAGTTTAGTCAGTTTTCTGAGACAAGAAGCACATCACCTCCAGACGCCGCTAGTTATGGGAATATGGGTTGCTGTGTGAACCAGACCTGGACCTTGGTAACTCAAATTTGTAAGTGAGGAAGCTATAGCCCGAGCTATAGTCCATGCTAAGCTAGCATTTAACCCTCACTAATCAGCTACAATCACTTCCGCTCCCTCTAAAACAAATTGGACTATCTCAGGCTAGACCTAACTTGTACTGAAAAGGGAACTCAAAAGTGCAGTGTTGGATGAGGAAGGGAAGCAGGCAGGTGTTTGGCATCCCAAACTCCCCAACTCTTCCCAAAAGTATTGGTCCCATGCCTGGCATTAGGCAGGGTGCTAATAGATTTATCTGCCCCAGAGAGTCCTATTTTATCTGCAATAGAAGAGAATGGGTGTCCACTAACATTTGGACATAGACTGTATTATACTGTAGTGTATTTACTTAAAAATAGCACTAAATAATGTTCACTTAGCGAGTTGCCCCTTGACCAAGACTCTTTTGGTAGCCGTCAAAGTTTCTGGCAGAATTCAGGTTAAATATTTGGCCACTCTTCGTGGCAGAATTGGTATTTTTTGACGTTGTGCTTTTCTTAATTGTGAAGTAGTCTACATTATTCAATATTCCAAGCACTTTCTCCAGTGCATCAGTTCCAAAACACTCCTGGCACATGTTCCTACCACCACCATGTTTAACAGCTGGTTCAGTGTTATTTGATTGTTGAATGCTTCACAACTATACAACTGTCCTCCAGAAGGCTTCGTCTTTGTCCATGTGGTCAGTTGCAAACTTTAATTGAGCTGAGATTGAGCTGAAATCGAATTGAGCTGAACTTTTACTTTTGTAAAACTTGTTGACGGCTACCAAAAGAGTCTTGGTCAAGGGGCAACTCGCTAAGTGACATGAAACTGATTATTAAGTGTTATATTTTTTATACAATACAATCTACGTCCAAAGTGGTGGACACCCATTCTATTGCAGATAAAATAGGACTCTCTGGGGCAGATAAATCTATTAGCACCCTGCCTAATGCCAGGCATGGGCTTTAATTGAGTTTGGGCTCCATCCAATACTTTTGGGATGAGTTGGGGAATTTGGGATACCAAACACTCAGCTAGCCCCTGCCTGCTTTTACTTTTGTAAAAGTGGCTCCACCTCACAAAAAACAATTCCTCTTTAGGTTAAAGCTTAAATGTTAAATGCAGTGCATGTAGCTACTTGTACTACTAATTGGGCCCCTTTCTTATTTTAATTAGTAATGTTGAGCATTTCTATTGGTCTGTTCATGCAGAATTATGTTCACAGTGTTCAAACAATGGAGATGCATAATTTATTGGACTGCAGCGATTTAAGAATCGTCGTCTTCGTGCTAAGATGCTTTGGGGGAATCCAGCCCAGTTGTGCAGACAAGCCTTGACTGACAGCGTGTTTGTACGTTCACGCTTAGAGGCCTAGTGACGTAAATACTACAGCCAATCAGCACGGGGCGTTAATCACTACATCCAATCAGCACGGGGCGTTAATCACTACATCCAATCAGCACGAGGTGTTAATCAGAGGGCTGCTGCTGTTTCAGCAGCTCTGCGCGCGCGGCGCTCAAGGGGGCCAAAAGGAAAAGTAGCGCTTCAGGTGACAGAGATGAGAGACGCGAGACTCCACAGCCAGCAGCTCGTGCTTGAATGACTCTTAACTCTCGAGCTGTTTGAGGACCTGGAGTGCTTTGAAGTCCTCACTAAAAACACACGCCTGACCTCTGAGAATGGCTCTCGCGCTCGTCCTGGCGTGTCTCCTCGCGCTCGAGCTCGCGCGCGCACCGGCCGTCTTCGGACAGGCGGACAAGGAGAACCGGTTCCTCTGCACGGCCGTTCCCATCGGCAAGGACACGAGCTGCCCGGTGCAACCCGCGAGCGTCCAGAGCAGCACGGCTCAGGAGGAGGAGCTGAGGAACACGGTGATGCAGCTGAGGGAGACCATCCTGCAGCAGAAGGAGACCATCGTAAACCAGCTGGGAACCATCAAGGAGCTGACTTACAAACTTTCCCGATGTGAATCTGCCTCGGATGACTCCGGCTCGTGGAGGAACAGCAAAGACACGATGGACGACGTGCCGAGAGAGCCCAACGAGACCATCGATGGTCTTGGGAAGACCATGCAGAGTCTGAAGGACCGCTTGCAAAATCTAGAGGTATGGGTGCTTGGCAGTAGGGGTGATCTGACGTCTGATCAGTTGTAGAAGTGGACAAAAACAAGAGCCAGTGGGACCACATTTACAAATCTGACAAAACTGACTTTCACCCCACACTAACCAACATTCATTATAATTATTTCTTTATTAGACATATATTTATTACTAATAACGAAGCAGTTGGTCAGTGTTGAACTTCTTAAAGAAGGGTTCTGTTCATCACAGTAGCCTAAATGTCTCCATATTGCCTAGCTCTATTATGCACCACACTTTTTGTGGGTATTGATTAGGACAGAAACGACCAGAACTTCAGTTATGACTGTAACTGATACATTAATATATTGTACAACCTGAGATAGATTGTATGATATATACACACAGTAGCTCAGCAGTAAGTGTGTTTCTGCATGTGAAACACTACACAAGCTCAGAATAAACAGCAGGAAGCATAAATACTGTTCTAGATAGTTATAGATAGAGAGAAAGACAGAAAAACACATATAGATAGATTTACAGATGGCTTTACAGATCATAACAGATAGATAGGTATGTAGATATCTTTGTAGATCTAGATAGATATATTTACTGACAGAATTCTAGACAGGATGGAAAGAAATCAAGAAAAAACCCTTTGTAGATAGATCAATAGGCAGACATACAGCTTTATATATAGATTTATACATGGGTCGATTGATAAATAGAAAGAAAAAAACATTTAGATAGATATATAGATATATATTATAGATAGATTTACAGGTAGCTATATAGATCATGATGGATAGACCACTAGATATGCAGATAGCTTTATAGATAACTAGTTTTATAGATAGAAAGCTACTAAACATTTATAGATAGCTGTATACATCACAGTGGATCGATGGATGGGTGGATGGATAGCTTTATAGATAGTTTTACAGATAGGGAATGTACGGGTAGAGAAAACATATATAGCTAGATTTACAAATGGCTTGATAGGTCATAGTTCTTTAAGTAAATAGATAGATTTATTGACAGTTTTATAGATATAAAGAGGGAGAGAAATTAAGAAAGAACATTTCTAGACAGATTTACTGATGGATAGATTTATAGATAGATAGCTTTATAGATTTATGGATAGATTTATAGATATAGAAGAACATATAGATAGATTTACAAATAGTTTGATAGATAATGCATATATAAATATATATATATTTTTATTATTTTATATATATATATGTTGACAGTTTTAGATATAAAGAGGGAGAGAAATTAAGAAAGAACATTTCTAGACAGATTTACTGATGGATAGCTTTATAGATAGATAGATTTATAGATTTATGGATAGATTTAAAGATATAGAAGAATATATAGATAGATTTACAAATACTTTAATAGATAATGCATATATAATTATATATATATATATTTTTAATATTTATATATATATATATATATATATATATATATATATATATATATATATATATAGACAGTTTTATAGATATAAAGAGGGAGAGAAAAAAGAAAATACATTTCTAGATTTACCACTAGATCAATAGATTTACAGATATTCAAAGGTAGTGGAAAGGAAGATGCAGTTTATTGAACTTCAAACTATCCGATACTTTTTGAGCTTCACCTACAGATTGTTGTTTTATTTTGGAGTAAATTAAGGTAAACCTAACTCCAGTGGTCAGAATGTGTTTTTGGGTGGAGTTCTTGACATGCAGGTTAGAAGAACATCAGGTTTGGTTGCTGACTTCCCTGTAAACTCCCGTCACTGTACTTTAATAAAGGATTGATTAGATAAACTAAGTGTTGGCTGTGAACTGTAAACACTGGGCTTCCTCAAGAAGAGCTTTGGTAAGAGTTAAGCTAACACACTCACACATACACCAACTCAACAACAGTGTGTTTACTGCTTATTTGTGTTGTTTCTATTGCTGTTCATAACAAACAAACATGAACTGCCCAGATAAATAGCTTTGCACACAGCTTTCACAGACCCTTACAGTGCCGAACATGTACTTTATGGACCTCTGGAGGGACGTGTGGGGATTTATAGCTCCAGGAGTTCATACACAGTAATGAGCTCAGCTTTCCAGTCTGAGAAAACTCTGTGTTCATGCGGCACTTAGCCTCGGCCACTGGTCTACATTTGTATCCAGTACCGCAAGCGGTGTTTACTATGTTTGAGTGCTTTCCAGTTTGGGCAATTAAGCTGAGGCGTTGGGATTTGCAGGGATTATCCCACCTGTTAGTCTATCTATATCCCTTACCCTTCTGGCAAAGTCACTTATGCCACCCTAATTAGCGAACAAAGTGTTTAATGCCAATTAAATGTCAGTCCACCTCTGCAGTACATCACTCATTAGAATTGATAGAAGATATCAAGATAGCCCTTTTAAAGTGATCCCTAGTGAAACAGATGAGATTGGAGTCATGTTATCTATACTTTTTTTTTCTTTTTTAATTTAGATTCTACTTTCCTGTTTGTTTACATGTAGACTTTCATCCATTTACCGCCAAGCATGCTATTGAGTACCGTTGTACTGCTTGCCTTGTGGTTCCTGCCATGGGGCCACATTGTTTTTCATGAAATCATCCCAAACAGCACCTTTAAAATATTGTAATCGCCACTTGAACTTTCTCCATGTGTTTGTTTGTTTGTTTGTTTGTTGTCTGAACCTTACTTCTCTTTTATTCCATGCAGTTTCCTTTGACTCTTACACTGTTATGCAGTCCTCAATGAGTCTGTAACATATTGCGTCTGTTATGCAAAAACCTTGTATCTCCAGAACAGCAACTTTACAGTAGAAGAGAAAAAAACTTCTTAACTTTCAATGTAAAAAAAAAAAAAAGTTTCCGTTACCGTTTCCACTGGTTCATTTATCATGACTTTTTGACACAACATAAAGACCAATTTTTAAATTCACATTAAGTCAAAAAGTGAAAATGGCAAAAATAATTCAATGAGTTTCAAGGTTTTGTGTGAGAGCAACATTGTATAGAAAATAAGACATTGCACTGTGTTGAAAGACAGAATGGGGAACATGACAGACCTATTGAATTCTTGCTAAACCTCTCCTCCAATGATCTTAACCATGATTTGTGCCACAGCTGAACTCTCCTAAAGGCATGGCTCCAGATGAGCTTTTTGGCACTGTTTATGTTTAAGAGTATGTGACATGGATTATATAGTGGACCAGCCCCTGCATAAATGCAACAGATCTGCAGATTTTTTGTTTGTTTGTTTGTTTTGTCTCCATAGCAACAGCAAATGCGAGCCAATCTCTCTGGAGCTTCCTTCCCCAACGAGCTGCGAGACCTTCTGCAGCGCAGGCTGGGGGACCTGGAGAGCCAGCTGCTCAAAAAAGTCAATGAGCTGGAGGAAGAGAAGTCACAGCTGTACAATGAGACGGCTGCCCACCGCCAGCGCACTGAGAACACGCTCAACTCCCTCATGAACAGGATCTCTGACCTGGAGAAAGGTATTCACGTCCATTTTCCACACTTCAAAGCTCTGTTTCTAAAACAATGGAGCATTTTCTGCTTCCCACCATCCAAGTCCTCTGAAACACATTCAGAGATGTTGAGCGCTGGACTCTGAGGTGGTCAGTCTGTTGTTGTGAGAACAGCTGCAGCTTCAGCAGTTTGATTTGATCACAAGTTCTCCTGGTTGAAGCAGAACTTCTTCATCAGCTCCATCCTTTCAGACCTACAGCCGAGAGTCGTCTTCTGACAGGGAAGAATGAACAGAAACACCTCTGGATGTTTTTTAAGATCTGAAGTGAGAGGTGCTCGATTCTTTTCTCTCTCACAGATGAGAGAAAAGAGCTGTTAATCTGATGGTCTACCAGGTCTTGCAGGCTTTTTGGAGTTCTGTTTTTGTTTGTATCTTTTAATCAGTTTCCAAACTCTAGTTTTGGAAGCTCATGTCCATCTTTTTATAGGGTTTTTTGTGCGTTCCGCTTCCCTGTGCAGGTAAATTGTCTTATATAGCATTTTCTCTGGGATCTCCTGAAAAAGGAAAAAACTTATGGCTTTTATTCTGATCTGATTTTTATGCATCAGTTACAATGTTGCTATATATGATAACTATGATATATGATATGATATATATGATGATTTTCCAAAATGTAAAGTTATTTGAAGTTGAAAAAGAGCCATCCTTAATTTTTTTTTTTTACAGAAATTTTTGGTTCTTTCAAGAATATTTAAGTGTCACAGTAAGGAACCCACAAATGCAAAAATGTTAAAGAACCTTTAAATAATATAAAGGACCTGTACAATTGTTTTATGTGGAACCATGAACCATTATGAACCTTGCTAAGTAGCAACAATGTTAAGTTTGTGATGGGACTGCATTTTTTTGTCAATAGATTAAAACAGAAATTTAGTAAAAAATCAAACGCTTCTACACTTAGTCTAGATGCAGCCAAGAAATGTTTTATATGGGCATGTGCTTAAGATAAGATAAGATAAGATAATCCTTTATTAGTCCCACAATTGGGAAATTCTTAGTGTCTTGCTATCCCTTTCTGCTGTGACACTGAGAATTTCCCCATTGTGGGACTAATAAAGGATTATCTTACCTTATCTTATCTTAAGCACATGCCCATATAAAACATTTCTTGGCTGCATCTAGACTAAGTGTAGAAGCAACAACGTAGATAAATAAATTACATTTACATTTACATTTACGGCATTTAGCAGACGCTTTTATCCAGAGCGACTTACAAGGTATATGTATTACAGACGTGGGCCAATGTAGTGTTAGAAGTCTGGCCCAAAGACTCTTATTGGTGTAGCGCAGCATAGTCACCCAGACCGGGAATCGAACCCCAGTCTTTGGTAGCTCACTGGCAGGTAGGGGTGTTATCTGTTGCGCCACACCAACCACATTTTTACACTATATACACAATATTAATAAGAAGTAAAAAAGCAATAACAATATTATTTACAGGCTTATTGCAAATGGTTGCACATGTGTGTGGGGGGGTTTAGTTTAGAATAGGAGATGCTAGACAAAACTTTCTAACATACTGTGGACTTGCACTGTCACCAAGCTCATCTCTGTTAATGCAGATATTCAAAAACGTCTCTCAACTCTCTCAAATCGCACTGAGATCTTCATTTGTTTTGCACAGACACGTCGTGTGGTTTAGAATGCAGTATGACTTAAATTCTTGCTCATTCTGTGCATAGCTGTCCAGTCTGATGGTCCAGTGGTACCACAAAGCAAAGCATTGCGCAGATGATGGAGTTCCGATAACATGTCGTCATATCATTAAACACACGTCTCTACATAGCTTAAAATAACATCTTAACGTGTGATTTAGAGATGAGCTTAGTGACAGTCTAAGTACAGTGTTTGTTGGCAGTGTTAGCCTAGTATTTCCCATTACAAGCTAAAGATGCACATGTTAGATGTCAAACATGTCTGGGCTGATGATGAACAAACACAATTTCAGGACTTCTACTGCTTAAGCGGTGAAGGAAGCACTCTGTAAGCACGCTCAGCTCTCTTTTGTTTGTTGTACCCCAAAAAAAACCCTGTGTGTTGTATTCCGGAGGTGATCCATTACTGATTCACACCCTTTGACTGCAGGTAATACTGGCTTCAGGTCCCCTGAAGATTTTAAGCTCTCCCTACCCCTTCGCACCAACTACCTTTTCGGGCGAGTGAAAAAGAGCCTGCCTGAAATGTACGCCTTCACCGTGTGCATGTGGCTCAAGTCCAGCGCCAGCCCTGGCATCGGGACCCCTTTCTCCTATGGCGTGCCTGGCCAGGCGAACGAGATTGTTCTGATCGAGTGGGGAAACAATCCAATGGAGCTGCTCATCAATGACAAGGTAATTACATTACTTACTGTCATTACTGTTGTTTTTAGCCATTATTGATTATTTATTGTAAAAAAGATGCTGTTTGGAAATCTGATTGGCTGAGCCACGTTCGAAGCCATTGGAAAATACCTGGTATATGACCGGCTCACGACACCTGAAAATGGCTTGAATGAACCACAGAGTTCACTGACTGAACCCAGTTTTGTGGAGTCCCTTTCTGCAGACCCCCTAATTGAAAAAAATGTATATATGTAATAATATAATAGTTTACTGTACAACCTGTTTGTATTGTAAGTCCACACTTCATTCAGTTCCTCACTCTGATATTTATGCTACTGTACTTTTACAGTTTCATAAGGCTTAAAATGGAACCCTGTGGTCCACAACATATGGTAAACTTATAACCATATAATGCCCAGTAGTTTATGCATTAGGATTAAAAACTAAATAATTAAGTATTAGGGGTTAACTATGACATTGTTTGCTCTCTGGGTGAGAGTCTGCAAGCAGGCAATAAGCAATAAGGAATAAGAATGTTATGAAAACTGCAAAACTACTACGTATCTACCACATTCAATCACACAATACACACTGACTTCCTTACTTAGCTACAGTGACAAAAATCCAGTTCCCTTATGTTTGATTTACACAACCATACAAAAGATATTTCAGCAATGTTACTGAAGGGTTAAGCCGTATTCCTCAACTGAGGAACTGAAAGAAGCCTTTAAAATGTCTAGGTAATGTAATGCTAGGTGTCATGTAAGGCTTATGTAAGTGTCCTTCAGGAAAGCATTGCTCCTTGAATCTTGTACATGCTTCAGATGTCTTTTTCTCGTTCCCTTCTATACTATTGAACTCAGGCTAGACTGCAAATGACTCTTCTCTTACTATACCATTGGCTTCTGTGCTGTGTCTAAGAAGCAACTGTTTGCATGTGGCTGAAATGGTTCTTATTACACATTTTACACTGTTTGGGTGCAAGAGTGCACTAGACAGGGAGAAAAGATTAACATGAAACACTTCTATATATTATGATTATTTTATTATTATTATAATTATTATTGTTATTATTATTATTATTATTATTATATAATAAAAAGTAACAATTTAAGGAACGATATTGACTTTCAGCTGTCCATAGTTGCCTTATAGCTAACTACCTTTCTAGGTGCCATTGTTTAATGTTATTATGTTTAATTATTATTAATAGCAACTTTTCATTTAGTTCTCATATAAAATGTTGTTCCAGTTTTATAAAAGCAATAAGGCCATGTGTCAGTGATTTTACCATGGCTGAACTATTAAGGACACCACTTACCCATGATAAAATCAAAGTAACACCGGCCTCTCGTCTAATTTCTTTACAAAAGCATTACCGTTATTATAAGAAACACCTCTATCTCTAACATCTTAACTGTTTGAATAAGGTTAATAGAATAAGGTTGTTCAAATATTTTTCCCCCGTAACCCCGTCCCTGTTGGCTCTCCGTGTAGGAAATGTTGTGTCTGTGTTGTGCTGCTAGCGAGCAGTGATTAGGGATGATTTCCCACTGTAAAAGCAATTGACCACTCTCCACAAAGACTGGCATGCTGACCTAAAACGGACAGTATTGTCGTTCTTCACATTCACAATCTCATTCTTTTTGTCTTCACGTAGGTGGCCCAGTTGCCGCTGTCTTTAAGTGATGGGAGATGGCACCACATCTGCATCACCTGGACCACCAGAGATGGGCTGTGGGAGGCTTATCAGGATGGTCAACGATTGGGTTCGGGGGAAAACCTGGCCCCGTGGCACCCCATCAAACCTGACGGAGTCCTCATCCTGGGACAGGAACAGGTGAGAATAGCAGCTACAGTATTGCAAGAAATGCATGAATTGCCTAATAGACTTCCCTAAAAGGTCCTCAGTAGTTTCCTGCTGCTGGTCAGGTTCTTATGGAGCTCAAACATTACAAAGTTTATTGTCAAGGAGTTGAAACATTAGAAGTTTTAATTGTTGGTTCCATTCAGCTCCATTCAGTGGATTCGTTTGTTGGCACACTCCAGTGTTGAGGTGTCATGATTTACATAAGTCATAAGTGTATACAAGCAATGATTGCATTTTTTTAGCTTCATTATTTTCCAAAGTATCACAAAACCTTGTTAGTATATATCGTAAAGTCTGTTTTTGATTTGGAGCTACATGGCAAATGCAGCTAAATAGTAATACTAAAGCTAATACACACGAATACTCACAGTAAAGCAGGTTAAAGCAACACTATGTAGCATTTTTACCCTAAAATAGCAGGAAGAAAACCGTCGCTGCTGTGAGCTCAGTTCACTGCTAACTGCAGTATGTAGCTTTGTTGAAGCAGGCAGGAACGCTCGCGAGAACTGCATAGCGCTGCAAAACTAGAAAATGTTACTGTAAAATCCTTTAATATTACTCTACCGCCTCAGTCCACATGCTTCTTTCACTTTTGGTGACTGTTCTGTATCCCTCAGCTTGTCCAGGACAGTGTGTAAATCGCGTCCTTTTGGAGTGGCTCAAAACACAACTAGTAAACAATTAGTATTTTGACTCATTTGCTCTTCCCACAATTGCGAAGTATAATTCACTTTTGCACCTTATCTGTGAGCACATCTGCGGCTTTGATGACAGGCTGAGAGATACAGAACCGGCATTAAAGTGAGAGTGAGGCGGTAGAGTGATATTATAGGATTTTACACAAAATTGCAGAGGGTTATGCCACCAAAGGTCTGTATTGCAGTAGGGCACTATGTAGTGAAAATGTACAGGTGCTACATAATGTTCCCGTTAATAACCTTAAGTGATTTCTGATATTATTTGATATCTTGACTCTTGTCTTTAGAAATTATAGTAGTAGCAACCATCTTGAAGCTGGAATGCTATGCAGTAGATATGGGCAATATGATGATATTGTTATAGTTATCATGATACATTTTATTGTGAAAGACAATATGCTTTTCTAAGCACATCATGGACACTGTCAGTATTTCAAGAACACTGACAAACTGCATGGTTTAGTACAAAAAAAAAATACCTAATAAATAAATGAATTAAATGTGTGCCTATAACTGGGTGGCTATAGGTTGCCATGACTTGCTAACTACATTAGCCTTGTAGCTCCAATGCCAAACTAAAGAAGCAAACTTAAGACATTGAACATGTTCTTGTCTGATCAGCTATGTTGGGGGTGAAGAGGATATTTTCCAAATGTAATACTTGACCCCACCTTTACTTTGATACTTGTCCCCTTTCTTTACACTAGAAAATGAAATCTGTACATTATGTGATACAAAATGAACATTAACACGACAGCACAGATAAACAGTCGCTTCGTCTTTGTTTTGTTTACCATTGTGTTAGTGGTTGTCCTCTGCCAGTAGACAGTGTGTCACTGTAGCATTAGTGTGGGGCAGCGCATCCCTTAAGAGTGAATAAAAGAAGCTATCGTTGTTGTTTTAACGAGGCCTGTCGTTTATGGCCTCAACAGGACATGGTCGGGGGGCGCTTTGATGCCACCCAGGCCTTCGTGGGGGAGCTGAGTCACTTCAATATCTGGGACCGGGTGCTGCGGCCCATAGACATCAGCAAAATTGCCAACTGCTCCTCCTACATGCCTGGCAATGTGGTGGCCTGGGCCGACAGCGACGTGGAGGTGTTCGGCGGAGCCTCCAAGTGGCCGCTCGAGCTGTGTGAAGACAGGCTGTTTGACAATTAAAGATTTTTATTTTTTTTTGTGAACTTTGGTCTTTTCAGAGAGACTCTGAGTCTCTGTTCATGTGCTTTGTGATGATCTGCTAAACCCCTGGTTGACTGACTAACAGAACAGTCAGATTTATGTGGTGTCACTGCTTAAAGTGATCTGGAAATCTCTCTCTCTCTCTCTCTCTCTCTCTCTCTCTCTCTCTCTCTCTCTCTCTCTCTCTCTCTCTCTCTTCATCCCAAAGCCTGTGGATTTGACTGCTAAAAATGTGCTTGCTGGTCTTGTAGGCCAAAGGCTGGCAGATTAGCTTTGAATGTTCTCACCTTTATCTCTGTCTCATGGGCTTATGATCACCTGTTGCCCTTTAACGGAGAATTTAGTGAGATAGCGTACCCTCAGTACACTCTGTTAAAGGGTTCATTCTTAGATATTTTTTTAAATAAGACGTTTATATAATATTTACATATTATATAAACAGTTTCCAATGTAAAATTGGAACTCCTGTGTCTTACCGTCCATGTGTGGAAATCAAGCCCCAAAATCAACCCTTTATGACTCTGCTGTTTTTGTGAGAGCGGTTTAGCTCCGACCATTCACACTGTCAAGGTGTGAAAGGCATTTTTTTAGCCAGACTTTTACATAAATCACATTTGTACAGCTACTTACATACGAAAAGGCCGCTGGTATGAGTTGTAAAAGCATATGCCCTAATATTGTGCCGATTTAGACACAGTAAATATGTCCTCCATTTCTACAACCGAACCGTGTGTGAACTAATGAACACACGCAAGTGTTGTTCCTGTGCAGTGTGTATCGAGGAATGTGCTTTGGGGAAAATATGGCCTATAGAAAGAAAATATATTTTTCTGTAAAACAGAAATAAAGTCAACAGTTATTTTGGAGTTTAATGATCCAGATTAAGCACAGAATGTGTTAAGAGTTTACGGCACGGTATATTTGTCTAGTAGATAGCTCTAAAAGTGTAACAAACAGCCTATTTAACTCAAAATAATAAAGATGGGTCAAAAAAAAAGGCCTCGGGGAAAAGAATGATCACTATTTTAGTACATAAAGCCAGAAATGCGTCATAAATTGTCCTCAGGGAGAAAATGTATAATACGGGCCCTTTTTAATGTCTACCAGCACAGTGAGTAATGGCTTCAGTGTGTCACAGGTCCCAAAATGTCGCTAGCTAACCTTTTGGCATAATATCCATTAGCCACTGTATTTTAAATAGGAACCCACACGAGTAGCTTTGCTTATTTGTTAGCTTGTTCGCTGACTGAATGATGAATGGATGAAAGCATGTGAAGTGAAATTCAGAATGTAAGGTAGCCACTGCTCTGACCACATGAAACACCACTACACACATTTCTATTGAAGCCATTTGCTTTTGCTCAGCCGGTTTTGTCTAGACATCATTAAGTACTAAACCGAATCAACACTTGAATGTATGAATGTACAGGATACAGTATGTGTATCATTTGATTTGGTTGCTTATATATTTTTGTACTTTTTTTTCCCCTCAGACAGCTGCAAACCTGAACTTATCTGACCATAAATGTCATTTTATTTGTTTATATTTGTTTGTTTTTGCGACTGTAAATAATATAAGCTGAATCTTTTGTGTCGTATGAAAGGCCTTCTATTGTAAAGTGCCAATCATTTTAAAGCTTTGCTTAAATTGCTGACCCACTGTTTGCCAATGAGAGAAGATATCAGTAAAAATCATAATAAATACAATGGCTTTAAAATTCATTCCATGGCTCACAAATTTTGATCACCCAGCTCAGGCAGAAAATCAGTACTAGTTACTCTAGTTTTGTTGCTTCCATTCTTGATATATTTTGGGGACCTTCCTAAAGACTGCCTGGCCCAGTGCATGTCCTGCATGTCTATAATTTATTATAATTTCTTTTAGATGTACACCTGTGCTGTTTCAGCTCCACATTTGGTTCACATGGAGATGTTTGATGTACTACAGTGACATGGGCTGCTCAAGGGTAATCGTACTGCTCTGACGGACAGGTGGCCCCGTGGGCATTAGCTGGACTTAAGGCGATAAGAGAAGCCCAAAGCCAAAGCTCATGGTACTGAGGCACTACAGAGATGACGGCACCTTAGTCTGAGCTAACGGAAAAGGAAGTGACCCTGATTGAGAGGCAGACGGAAGCTCTGTCATGCCTATAGGTAAAGGTGCCCTAGAATGGATAACATTAATTACCATGGCATAGAGTCCATTAGGTACATGGAAGTGACCTAGGACAACAGTCAAGTCAGTGAATCTATGAATTAACACAAGCTGTGATGGCATGTGATTAAAATCACATGATGTCTCCAGTGTCCAATCTTAGATTAGTTAGGAGCAGTCTTCAAACCGGAAGCACCCACAACGCTAATACACCGTGAGCCTGTCTCTTTATTTAAAAGATGGGCAACGGGCCAATTTCAAAGGCCCCAAACAAACAGAAAGCACAGCACATGAGGAAGCCAAACCTGTGGAAATGAAAGGCAACAAGTTAACCTAGTTTCAATCTCGTCAGCTAGCTAACAAATACACTACACTGTCCAAATGTTTGTGGACACCCCTTCTAATGACGCATTCCGTTACTTTAAGTTGCACCCATTGCTGACACAAATGCACACACAGATGCAAATGCACACACAGACACACACAGCTTGCCTAGTCCCTGTAGAGAGGTATTTCCAATAGAATAGGACTCTCTGGAGCAGAGAAACATGAACCCATTCGCACCATGCCTAATGCCAGGTGTAAGCAAGAGGGGTTTTATACCCTCCAGAATTGTGGAGCACTGGAACTGTGTTTTCTGGAAGGATGGTGGGATGTCCTTGTTGCAGAATGCAGCAATGATCCTAGAAATCCTGCTCAGGACAGTAGAGACTCCAACAAAAGCCGGATAAAAACTCTTTAAACTCTTTAAATTTTTGGAAAAATTGAGACAGTGGTTGAGCAGGTGTCCCAATACTTTCATCCATATAGTGTATTTTAAAATGTCCCAAATCATCGAGTTTCAAATCAATAAACAAATCATTCATACACACACTGTAGGAGGACTGAGCAATGTCCAGTGAAAGTGAATGAATAGTGGATTTTCTTATTATTATTTTTATATTTGTATTAAAAAACAAAAGTGAAAAAACTTCCATCCAAAGTTGATTTTAAATGTGAAGATCTGACCATTCACATAAGCCATTATGGTTATTTAATTTATTTGTTAAATGAATTTTAGTGATTTAAAGCAACACTATGGAAAATGAGCATTTCTTGCTCCTGGGCTCCCCCTACAGTCGGAGAGTGTAATTTGCAGTTTGAGCCGCCACTTAAGGATTCTTTTCTGGACATGCTGAGAGATACAGAACCTTCACTGAAAGTGAAAGAAGCATGTGGACCAAGGCAGTAGAGTGATATTATCATATTTTACACAAATATGACACAAATCAGACCATACGCAGCCTGACACAGTTCTTGCAAGCATTATCCTTCCCCCCTTCTCCAAAGGACATACTACAGTTAGCAGAGAGCCAAGCCCCATATCAGAGAGCCATATCAACAACAGCGACGCAAGTCTCTCTATTACAGGTCAGTGGAGCTTCACAATGAATTTTAAGATGTAATTTTACCCCTTAAATAGGTAATGGACCTTCAGCGGGCCGAAAGTGTTATTACAAACTTCTATTTCCAAAGAATGAACCCACCAGTTTGTACAGATGTCCATGTAGTTACGGAGTAATACACCTTAGTGTGTAATAAGCTTTTCTGCATTACAGAGTTACGGTAAAAATGCTACAGCCCACACATGGAAACCAAGCTGCATCAATAAATAGCCTCTTGTTTTAAGACATCTACCTACACCTACACTAAACAGGCAGATATATAAACTGGAACAAGGCAGAGGTTGATCTGAAGTGATTTCAAGGTTAGATGTAAAGTACTGCTTTTATCTGTGGAGGATGAGGAGCAGTAATAAGTGCTTGAACCTGAACTGCTTCTAGAATGAGGCACAATACAAACTGCAGAGGTCTGTATATTAGTCTACAGTATATCAGTGTGAAACGCACCGGCACAAACACAAACACAGCCCGGTTCATTTTCACACTGTCAGAATTAAGGCTACAATACAGCTACATTTGTGTTCCCCAATGGTCCAAACAATATAAATGCAGATGCAGTCGATCAGTCAGGGCAGGTTTGATATGGATATGGGCTGTTTGTGTAGCTTGATGCTTCACTACATTCATTTTCCTTGGGCACATGTGTACCGATTTTAAATGGACAAATTTGAGCTCACACAGGCAGTATGGAGGCAATGCAAAAAATTGTGCAAATGAATATGATACAGCTATCTTCCATGATGATATTTACTTAAGAGGTAGCCAGTAAGGTACCCACCCTGGATGGTACCTTTTTTCTGAGATTGAAAAGATAAAAAGGTTTATTATATGAGCTTTCATTACTTGACACAGAATGTTGGAGCTTTTACATATTACACTACTTATACATTCTATACTGTACATCACTGTGACTGTCGAAAACCTCCAAAACTGCACCTTTACAGGAGACGTCTCTACTTTTAGCGGAAGCCAGTGTAAAACAACCGATGATCTCAAACATGATTTCATGTAAAAACGTTCATATAGCTCGATTGTTCCACTTAGTAAAAATACCACCTATTTGGCCGTTTTTCCACCTGTCCACTGTTAGTGCTGTTGAGGTGCGTTCCGAAGCCTAGGCTGTAGCCTAGGTAGGCTGCATTTCTCAGCCGCTACGTCAGAAAAGGCTGCTCAAAAGTGAAGGAGACTTCATGTATTTCAAGTATGGCTCGGCTTCACCTGCCGTCCCTTAAAATCCACAGGAGTCAAGCATCTAGGCTTTTTTTCCAGGCCGAACTTCCCCCTGGGTGGCCGAACAGCCGAACAGCCAAACAACTGCTCGCTATAACTTAAGTCCTATCTCTTGGGCAAAGTGTAGTGCCAAGTATTAAGGCCTCCATACTGACTTTTGTATTTGTTAGTATCTAAGCTTAGAGGTATCTTTTGGAATTTAGTCTGAGCACTTTTGTAAGTCGCTCTGGATAAGAGCGTCTGCTAAATGCCTTAAATGTAAGCGTGTACAGGCCGGAAATGCAGCCTTCGTTAAGAGTGATTTGGAGGACGCAACTGACGTATCCTTCCCGGCCCTTTTGACAAGATTGATCCCAAATGACCTGACCACGACAAGTTGGAACGCCGTCTCTGGACCGCGAACAGTTCGGAAACTATAAATCCCCTGAAGCCCACAGACACGTCATGGGTGCAGGATTTCTTTACATAGCTGTAATCAAGGAAACTTGTGCTTAGCATGGCAGCCTTTACTAGCATTCAGTTCTCTTCCCATTAACGCAACATATCAAACCTATATAATACATTCAGTCATAGAGCAAACAAGAAATAAGTAAACAAGAGCATGTCATCATTACAGTGGCTACAGTGGCAGTGCTAAAGTAAAGCTGAGGATTGCATGACATTGTACGGTCTTAACAAGACCAGATTAATCTGTTTCTGATGCTCTGCGTGCGTGCCTTGTTTTCCAATCCCAAACAACTAATGGATATAAGGTTAACTTCAGCTACTGAAAGAAACCTTGCACAACACTCAGCATGATCATACAGTTCACCTATAAAAGGAATATAAAAGTGAATGAAAAGAAAAGGGGTCTTAGTTGACTACAGAACAGCATTGACCACAGTATACCTCAAAAATGGCCCTTAACACAAAATGCACTTCAGTTTTATATCAAATGTCAGTGATCGATTGCTATGCTTCACACAACTGGTCTCAATGTAAGGTAATGGCTGATGTGTATGATTAAGTCACACTCATAAATATTGGGGATAAAGCTGCTTAAATATCGAGAACATCAAGGATAGGTTAGGGGGCCTGGTTACATTGGGCCCTTAATTTTGTTACCCCTGCCTTCTCTGCCATCTCAGAGCAGCCAATCAGAGCAGAGCTTATTTACATAGATCAGCTGTTACTGACAAAGACAAAGACTAAATGTTTCTAAAGCAAAAAATGTCTTTTTGAAGAAGCATTGGTAAGCTGGTGTCCACAAACATTTGACATAAAAAGTACAATAAAGGTGCTGGGGGGCCTGGGGACCATTGGCGTCCTCTTGGCACTGAAGTGTTATTACCTTTCCCTGGTGCACTGGTGATAGATACACAATATGTCCAAATGTTTGTGGACACCCCTTCTAATAAAAGCATTCAGTTACTTTAACTTGTGTCCATTGCTGACACAGATGTGCAAACACACACACACACAGACACACAGCTTGTCTAGTTCCTGTACTGCCAATAGATTAGGACTCTCTGGAGCAGATAAACATAGAGCTGTGGAGCAGTGGAACTGTGTTCTCTGAAATGATGGTTGGTGCTCCATCCAATACTTTTAACATGAGTTGGGGAGTGACCTCACAGTCACTCTTGTCACTGCATGCAATCAGATCATCACAGCAATGCACAAAAATCTAGTAGAAAGCCGTCCCTGGACAGTAGAGACCGTTACTTCAACAGACGCAGGATAAACTCTTTTTAATA